>NC_074677.1:54610512-54828012 GCF_029448725.1 Salvelinus fontinalis | reverse complement strand
ACTCCGCCACGTTTTTGCAAGCAAAGCAAAACTGTCATAACCGAGACATACACACATTTATATAAATGATCATATTTCTAAGGTGTCAAATTGATAGCAGGTGATACAAAATTGCAAGTGAACGGAGGTAGTTTACCAAGATTGAGTAACCTCCCTCCTTGTCCCTCCACAAGAACAGACGCCGCCGCCGCCGCCACTCAGCCACACGGGTCCGCGCCTGCGAGACTCTGAAGAACTCTATCCGAGACTCAAGATTCCAAGGAGCCAACTTCACCGTGCAAGTGTCAAGTTGTTTATTAAAGAGATTTCATTTGAAACAAAAGAGTCAAAATGAATAAAACGACATTTAAATCATCTGAAATGCATTAAATACTCCCCGTATTTGTACTATTACTCCCAATACAGGCTCTTCCAAAAAGGACTTAAATAACGCATGACAGCCTAATCATCATCATCCTCATCATAATCGTGATCAGAATCATCATCGTCATCATCATCATCTGTCATACTTCTTCGTTTTAGGTTGTTGTGATTATCAAGACTACGAATGCTTATATAATCAAAAGTATTTAGTGGTAAGCCTACTTAGAACATTTTATTATCTTAGTCTTGGCTTTATTTCCTGTCATGATCATTATGACTTTCTGAGGTCCATTTAGTTCTTATACTAACGAACTAATCAAGACTAACTGGCTCAAAACTACAGCCTACAAGATTTAGGGCAGAGTAGAATTGACTGGGGTTTTTGTATTTGAATCCTATAGTATCCTATAGGATTTCAATGTTTTTTCTCCTATAGGATTTCAATACATTTTGTTGATGGGAATTGTATATACACTGCTCAAAAAAATAAAGGGAACACTTAAACAACACAATGTAACTCCAAGTCAATCACACTTCTGTGAAATCAAACTGTCCACTTAGGAAGCAACACTGATTGACAATAAATTTCACATGCTGTTGTGCAAATGGAATAGACAAAAGGTGGAAATTATAGGCAATTAGCAAGACACCCCCAATAAAGGAGTGGTTCTGCAGGTGGTGACCACAGACCACTTCTCAGTTCCTATGCTTCCTGGCTGATGTTTTGTTCACTTTTGAATGCTGGCGGTGCTTTCACTCTAGTGGTAGCATGACACGGAGTCTACAACTCACACAAGTGGCTCAGGTAGTGCAGCTCATCCAGGATGGCACATCAATGCGAGATGTGGCAAGAAGGTTTGCTGTGTCTGTCAGCGTAGTGTCCAGAGCATGGAGGCGCTACCAGGAGACAGGCCAGTACATCAGGAGACGTGGAGGAGGCCGTAGGAGGGCAACAACCCAGCAGCAGGACCGCTACCTCCGCCTTTGTGCAAGGAGGAGCACTGCCAGAGCCCTGCAAAATGACCTCCAGCAGGCCACTCACTGTTCACGCACGACTGTGTTGCAGCACACAACTCCAGCACCATCATTAAGTTTGCAGACGACACGACGGTGGTAGGCCTGATCACCGACGACGATGAGACAGCCTACAGGGAGGAGGTCAGAGACCTGGTAGTGTGGTGGCATGACAACAACCTCTCCTTCAATGTGATCAAGACAAAGAGATGATCGTGGACTACAGGAAACAAAGGGCCAAGCACGCCCACATCCACATCGACGGGGCTGTAGTGGAGCAGGTCGAGAGCTTCAAGTTCCTCGGTGTCCACATCACTAAGGTATTATCATGGTCCAAACGCATCAACATAGTCGTGAAGAGGGCATGACAACACCTCTTCCCTCTCAGGAGACTGAAAAGATTTGGCATGGGCCCTCAGATCCTCAAAAAGTTATACAGCTGCACCATTGAGAGCATCTTACTTGCTGCATCACCGCTTGGTATGACAACTGCTTGGCATTCAACAACAAGGCGCTATAGAGGGTATTGCTTACGGCCCAGTACATCACTGGGGCCAAGCTCCCTGCCATCCAGGACATCTATACCAGGCGGTGTCAGAGGAAGGGCCTAAAAATTGTCAAAGACTCTCTGACACCATACGCCAAAGCAGTACCAATGCACCAAGTCTGGAACCAACAGGACAGGACCGTGAGCAGCTTCTACCCCCAAGCCATAAGACTGCTAAATAGTTAGTCCGGGTAGCTATTGCTTAACTCTTTTGACTCATCACATATGCTGCTGGT
The DNA here is from genome assembly GCF_029448725.1 of Salvelinus fontinalis. Classification (NCBI taxonomy): domain Eukaryota; kingdom Metazoa; phylum Chordata; class Actinopteri; order Salmoniformes; family Salmonidae; genus Salvelinus; species Salvelinus fontinalis. The sequence goes on along the minus strand of NC_074677.1, from coordinate 54,825,852 downwards.
CCTGTTGCCTAGTCACTTTATCCCTACCTACAGTAGGGATACATATCTACCTCAATTACCTCGTACCCCTGCACATCGACTCGGTACTGGTACACCGTGTATATAGTCAGGTTTTAGTTAATCATTGTGTATTTATTTACTCATTGTGTAACTACATAAAACATTTTCCTTTAAGTATTTTTTTAGAAGGTACTAATGTTACTGTCCCCACTACAACACAAATATACCTAAATAGATGTCATTTTGTCCTTGAAACATTTAATTCCATTCATTCCTATGGAGGACTGCTCCTACTGGGTAGTGCCAATATGGCCGAGCAGTGGCTTCATATCCTCTCAGCGGCCAATGCATAGCATCAGCAATCCAGGGTTTATTTGCAGTACATCATTGGTACCGACTCGAAGGGCCAAGCTTTCATAAACAGGAACCAAAATCATATTTCAGCTCGTCATTGTAATTTCTAAGCAAAATATATTTATCTGTGAACGAGATCATTGCTTGAATACAGGTGCTGTCAATGTCCATGGGGAGATGAGAGCATTGTCTATGATAAATCTTACATTCTGTTAGCTGTGCAAAACTATATAATGGTTAATAAGGACTTTGTAGTTATACATTTTAGAAATATTCCCAATAGTTTCCATGTCCTATGTTTTGTTCTGAGGCTTTCACACTGCCTGTTCTGCTGGTAGTACCGAACTCACATTGGGACTGCATGTAGCCTGTTTTAGAGGCCTAGTGCCCTGCTTATACTCTTATCATCCAAAGGTCACTAAAGCTCAGACGGGGAAAACAGCAGGACAGTTAGATATGGGAAAATACATAATTAGTGAGGCAGAACTTCACCAGCCTGAGCTGGCATCGTCCCTAGGAAGAGATCAGGAGCTTACAGCTTTGCGAGCTCTGCAAATACTATACAACTTAGAGTTATACTGACATACCCACCTCTGCCCCTCATTTGGATACACAATCATTGTTTTTGTGACACACATAACCTTGTGGTTGAAGAACCACTATTCAGCGGTCTTGCACTTCAAACACAGGGGTGACAAAAGTCAGGCAGCAACTGTCAATATTTGTTGTGTTGCCCAAGTTTGGACAACATTTGTCTTCAATTAGTACAAATGTATGAACAATTACATTTGAATCAGCACAATATATAGACCAATAGATGTAATAATGACAGTTAGGTTTTAACTCAAGCCACCCGACTTTAAAAAAAAAACTTGAAGATTAATTTTATACAGACTCACAGAGAGACGGAGAGAGAGAGAGTGAGAGAGAGAGAAAGCGAGAGAGAGAGATTCGCTTACTCAGGTGGTCATGTGCAAATAGTCTCCTGTACTTTGGAGTTTAGAGTCAGTTTGTCCATTCCTTTTTGGTCTTTTCTGTTTGGTGGGATATCAATAGGAATAACTACCTAAAGCAACAAGATGACAAGGATTTGTTTATTTGTCATAACTGCTGTATTCATGGTGGAAAACGAGTTCACTTCTGGAGGTAGGCTTCACACATCTAACAACAAAAAGATATCGGCAAACAGTATCCTATGTTTCTCATAAGTGCTTCTTTATCATTCTTTGTGATAGTAGAGAAATACCATACAAACGTGATGTTTGACTCACATATTATTTGTCTCAACAGTTTCTGTTATTTCTGCTTCACATAAACCCAAACCAGGACTTTACTCTGATTTCAGTAAACTGGCTTCACTTCTTCCCTGATACCTCATGCCCGTAGTGGGCACAGGGGCACGTTCCCCCTCAGCTTTGTCCTGTTTAAAAATATATAACTATTATAATTTTAAGCACATTTTTTGTTGTTGTTGGTTCTCTGTAATACCTAGCCATCTAGCAATTTTAGGAAGTTGGTTTTCGCTAGCCCAGAGAGGTTCTCAATCACCCATCCTCATATCTTGCTACCAAGAAGCCATTTCAGGCTATCAATCAAGTTAGAGTAGATTACTTGTCTAACTATCTTAGCTGGCATGCCTGCTGGCAAGGTTGGTAGACTTTAGAAAAGAAACGCAATAGCTAAATGGATAAGACTCACATTCCTTTCAATCTTTTACACAGACGTTAGCAGAGATGAAGAGAATCACACACTACATGACCTAAAGTATGTGGACACCTGCTCGTCGAACATCTCATTCCAAAATCATGGGCATCAATATGGAGTTGGTCCCCCCTTTGCTGCCTTAACAGCCTCCACTCTTCTGGGAAGGCTTTCCACTAGATGTTGGAACATTGCTGCGGGGACTTGCTTCCATTCAGCGACAAGAGCATTTGTGAGGTTGGGCTCTGTTGTTGGGTGATGAGGCTTGGCTTGCAGTCGGCGCTCCAATTCATCCCAAAGGTGTTCGATGGGGTTGAGGTCAGGGCTCTGTGCAGGCCAGTCAAGTTCTTCCACTTTTTACCCCTTTTTCGTGATATCCAAATGGTAGTAACAGTCTTGTCCCATCGCTGCAACTCCTGTACGGACTCCGGAAAGGCGAAGGTCGACAGCCATGCGTCCTCCGAAACACGACCCCGCCAAGCCTCACTGCTTCTTGACACACTGTTCGCTTAACCCGGAAGGCAGCTGCACCAATGTGTCGGAGTAAACACCGTACAGCTGGCATGCACCCGGCCGCCACAAGGAGTCACTAGAGCGCGATGGGACAAGGACATCCCGGCTGGCCAAACCCTCCCCTAACCCGGACGATGCTTGGCCAATTGTGCACCGCCTCATGGACCTCCCGGTCGCGGCCTGGGATCAAACCCGGGTCTGTAGTGATGCCTCTAGCACTGCAGTGTCATAGACCGCTGCACCACTCGGGAGTCCTCGACAAACCATTTCTGTATGGACCACACTTTGTGCAGAAGTGCATTGTCATGCTGAAACAGGAAAATGCCTTCCCCAAACTGTTGCCAAAAAGTTGGAAGCACAGAATCCTATTTATTTTCATTGTATGCTGTAGCGTTAAGATTTCCCTTCACTGGAATTAAGGGGCCTAGCCAGAACCATGAAAAACAGCCCCAGACCATTATTCCTCCTCCACCAAACTTTATAGTTGGCACTATGCATTCGGGCAAGTAGCATTCTCCTTGCATCCGCCAAACCCAGATTCATCCGTTGGACTGCCAGATGGTGAAGCGTGATTCATCACTCCAGAGAACGCGTTTCACCGGAGTCCAATGGTGGCAAGCTTTACACCAGTCCAGCCGACGCGTGACATTGCGCATGGTAATCTTAGGCTGCTCAGCCATAGAAACCCATTTCATGAAGCTCCCGACAAACAGTTATTGTGCTGACGTTGCTTCCAGAGGCAGTTTGGAACTTGGTAATGAGTGTTGCAACTGAGGACAGACACATTTGTACGTTCTACGCGCTTCAGCACTGCGTGGTCCCATTCTGTGAGCTTGTGTGGCATACCACTTTGCGGCTGAGCCGTTGTTGCTCCTAGACGTTTCCACTTCACAATAACAGCACTTACAGTTTGACCGGGGCAGCTCTAGCAGGGCAGACATTTGACGAACTGACTTGTTGGAAAGGTGGCATTGGATGATGGTGCCACGTTGAAAGTCACTGAGCTCTTCAGTAAGGCCGTTCTACTGCAAATGTTTGTCTATGGAGATTGCATGGCTGTGTGCTCGATTTTTATGGCCACATACGTTTGTATATATAGTGTATTTAGTTTCTTTAAAAAAATAACCACCAGTCGGGAGGATACAGACAGCTCAAGAGGTATGCTTAGACATGCAGAAAAAAAGCATTTAAAAAAAAAATAGAATTAAGCATAATGATTATGGCTCTAGATTTCAGGAAAAAAGTTGTTTAAAAATGCAAAATTCTTCAACTCCCTGACGGGGGCCCTAGCCCCTAGTCATCCTCACATACTTTGTGCGCCGTCAGATCTTTGGTGTGCATGACACCCCTGCTCCTTCCAGTTCCGTTGTCAGTCAGTCAAATGCGGTGTCATATTGTATAAACTTCAGGGTACAGATACAGGATGAGAGCATAAGGGTGAGGATGAGAAGAGTCAGAAGAAGGGACGTTTTCTATATGTCAATGATGATATTTTCTTCTTCATGGTAAACGACATATGCTTCGCCAACCTGAACCTATAAGGGGAATTCATTTCAACTCAATTGTTCATTTAGTGACCCCCCCCCATCTCTGTCCTCGTTTCCTCCGCAGCCTCAGTCTTTCTGTCCAGGCAGTCTGCAGACACCCTCCTGAGGAGGCAGAAGCGCTACAACACGGGGGCCTTCGAGGAGATGAAGAAGGACAACCTGGAGAGGGAGTGTATCGAGGAGCGCTGCAATCTGGAGGAGGCGAGGGAAGTGTTTGAGAACGAGGAGAAAACAGTAGGTAGCATCCCCTACAACCCCACGTGAAGTCCATCTGCCCATTAGGCTCTGCCATGTCAAGTGACAGACAGCATCAATAATGGTGTTTGTTTTTATTTTTATTTAGATGCAATTCTGGGCGAATTACCTTGGTAAGCATTAAAGCAAAAAAAAAAAAAATTGAAATCGATATTCTGTAGAGATAGTGGAGTTGTACTATCAGCTGATTGGTATGATCTATCTCATCTACCTGCAGTCAAGTCTTTGTCTGTGTGCCCCTACAGACGGGGACCAGTGTGAGTCCAACCCGTGCCAGAATGGGGGGAAGTGCAAAGACGCCATGAGTGCTTACGTGTGCTGGTGTCTACCTCAATTCAATGGGAAGAACTGTGAGATAGGTGAGCAATGTGGTCCCTGTGTTCTGTTTCAAATCAAATCAAATGCACTAGCGTAGACTATCTCTTCATCCACTTGGCACTCGATTGGATCTGCAGATAGCCCTGCTTCAACCTGAACGTTTCATTGCATATGTTTACCTTATAATAGCTTACATGTTAACCTCGTTAATCCATTGTTCATCCATCCATTGTTCAAAGTCAACTAGTCTCCTAATCCTCTGTTCTCATGGATTCTCCCTACTCAGAGATGGCTAAGCAGTGTGACATTAACAACGGTGGCTGCTCCCACTTCTGTGTGCTGAACGCCCAGCATGCTGAGTGCGACTGTGCCACAGGGTATAAACTGGCTCCGGACAAGACCACCTGTGAACCAGACGGTACTGATGAATCCTGCATATAAATCCGTGCACTCTGTTCCCTTTGCGTTGATTTAAATCATCTATCGTTTATTTTCAACCGGTCTCATCTATGTTTGTTTGCCAGGACCGTTCCCCTGTGGTCACCTTGGCAAGGCTATAAGCTCAACGCTGTCCTCTCGGTCGATCATCACAGCCGTAAATGTTGATCAGACTCAGCACTCCTACGACAACGCCCTCAACATCACTGAGGCACCGGAGGCCTCTGTGAACAACACCTTAGATTCTCTTGCGGTCAACGCCACCACCACAACCCCCCACCGCATCAGCAGCACCAGTAGCAGCCACTCTTCCTCAGTGCTGGGTGACTTGCCCTCCTGGGCCTTCTTCCCAACACTGCCCACCATCCAGGAAGAGACATCCAGCGACCAGCGCATCGTTGGGGGAAATACAGTGAAACCTGGGGAGATCCCCTGGCAGGTAGGACCGTCGAGTGTGTGAGTGTGAGTGTAACTAAGCCCCTCCAGTCAATGTGTTTAGACTGCGGTTGTCTGTGCTAACCTCTGGGACACTGCCAGGTGTCCCTGATGAGCAAACTGACCGGGCAGAGCTTCTGTGGTGGCACCCTCCTCAGTGAGATGTGGGTCATCACCGCTGCCCACTGCCTGAACGAGGGCAAGATTGGATCCTTCTTCGTCAGAGTGGGTGAGTCAAACCAAGCAGGAGTGATTGCCTATTTCGTATGTGTGCTTCACTCGTTCAAAATAATTTTCAACTGATCACAATGTCTCTCTCCAGGGGAGCACAACATGCAGGTCAAAGAGGGGACGGAGCATGACCACGCTGTGGGTGAGCATCACATGCACCCGAGATATGACGCCAAGATAAGTCAGTACAACCATGACATAGCCCTGCTCAAGCTCCGCACGCCCGCACTCCTCTCTGACTACAGCCTCCCCATCTGCCTGGGGCCCAAGGACTTCACTGAGACGCTACTGAGGGAGGCCTCTAACTCGGTGGTCAGCGGCTGGGGCAGGATGCGCTTCCAGGGCCCCGAGTCCTCCATACTGCAGAAGGTGGAGGTGCCCTACGTGGACCGGACCGAGTGCAAGGGCAGCAGCGCAGAACGGGTGTCCCGCTTCATGTTTTGTGCCGGTTACCGCAGCGAACAGAAGGATTCATGCCAGGGGGACAGTGGCGGTCCCCATGCCACCCAGTACCGGGACACTTGGTTTCTGACAGGCATCGTGAGCTGGGGGGAGGAGTGCGCCAAGGAAGGGAAGTATGGCATCTACACACGTGTGTCACGCTACTTTTCATGGATCTCCAATGTCACTGGGCTTAGAAGCATTGGTTCCAACTCTGAGCCTGATGTCTGAAAGGTCCAAAACCCTCATGCCCTTACGTTACTTAACGTTTTGGATGATTACCATTGTGTAATGTTTAACTGAGCTGATTTACTCTTTGTTGATTTATTAAAAGGGATCCGGGAAATGATGTCTCTGAATGTCTTCTGTAAGTTATTCAAAATAGTCAGGCAGATTCAGAAACATTAGGGACTGACCCAGAGGCCTACGCCTTGTACAGTAGTGTCAGTCAACATTTACAAAATGCACATCCACACCCATAAAGGTAAAAAAATTAAATTAAATTAAGACATAGTAAAGAAACATTTACGAAAATGGATAAGAGTGTCTGCTAAATGACCTAGAACGTAAAGAAAGACTCTCCCATCAGATTATCTTGTGCTTGTATTTGGTAAAATAATTTCCATCCATGTCATATATGACATTCTCTGTACATTCACATGAATCCCCAACGTCCGTCTATGTGGAGAATTGACATATAAGCCGCAACATCCAATCATCACACTCACTCAGCAGCAGAAATAGCAGCAGCGGCAGAAGCACTGCAGGACCCTCCTCTCACGTCAAATGGTCAGATGACTGACACACCACCCCCTGCTGGCACAAAACTGCAGTGCACATAAAAAGAAGCATTAGGCAATGTTCAACAGGGAACTGACCACTTGCAACGCCCTGTTGACATTCATGCAGAATAGTGAGCATAGGAATACAACGCTTGGCACGGTTTGCTTGCTGTTAGTTTTCTTACTGAAATGTAAGCTATTTACCATAGTAATTGGGGGTAATGAGAGTGGTACAAAATGAGGCTGTTCTAACAAATAAAGCAGACAGGGCAACTGTACAATAGCATGTTTTGGCACATAACCTGGCATTGATGATATGTTGAAATCTGTCATGGTCTATCGTGAACCATGATAGTTACACACAAATGTAAAAAAATAGAGATTGATTCAATTTCACTGTAACAGAAGTAAAACAGTCCTTTTTCTAAGTAAATATATGTATAAAGTGGACTAGAAACAGTTCATGCATCTCATCCACAGGAAAATGAACACATGGAGATCCCATCTCCCCGGGGTGACAGTTCTTTAAGGTGATGTTGTGATGCCGCCTGGGGTCGGAAAGTAGACTCGGTCCACTGCCTTGTGCTTGAGGTTGTTTGCTTGACGTGGGTAGGGATGTTACCCACGGCAACACATGCACCCTCTGGAGGAAATGTAAAAAGACGTCCTTGTGGTTTATCGTCATGGTATTAATATGGTGGTGATTATTATACATTTCCGGAGATGGACGGTAAAAGAAGGCAAAGTTGACCCTTCAGATCCTCTGGTTTGATTGATGACTGGTCGGTCTCTCTGGCAGCATGTTCAAGGCCCCTGGAGACTCCAGGAAAGATAACCTTGGACAGGGAATGATGTCGGGACGACAGTTATGGTGACAGAGGTTGTGTCCGGACGGAGAGTGGATGGCACGTGCTTCATTCAGAGAGAGCTGAGCTTTCGGGTTTTCTTATTCCCTGAAAGAGTAAGAGAAAGAAACAGGTAGTAAGGTCGTAATGTGCAGGTATGTAGAGAAACACACAGGTAGTAAGTTCGTAATGTGCAGGTATGTAGAGAAACACACAGGTAGTAAGGTAGTAATGTGCAGGTATGTAGAGAAACACACAGGTAGTAAGGTCGTAATGTGCAGGTATGTAGAGAAACACACAGGTAGTAAGGTAGTAATGTGCAGGTATGTAGAGAAACACACAGGTAGTAAGGTCGTAATGTGCAGGTATGTAGAGAAACACACAGGTAGTAAGGTAGTAATGTGCAGGTATGTAGAGAAACACACAGGTAGTAAGGTCGTAATGTGCAGGTATGTAGAGAAACACACAGGTAGTAAGGTAGTAATGTGCAGGTATGTAGAGAAACACACAGGTAGTAAGGTCGTAATGTGCAGGTATGTAGAGAAACACACAGGTAATAAGGTCGTAATGTGCAGGTATGTAGAGAAACACACAGGTAGTAAGGTAGTAATGTGCAGGTATGTAGAGAAACACACAGGTAATAAGGTCGTAATGTGCAGGTATGTAGAGAAACACACAGGTAGTAAGGTAGTAATGTGCAGGTATGTAGAGAAACACACAGGTAATAAGGTCGTAATGTGCAGGTATGTAGAGAAACACACAGGTAATAAGGTCGTAATGTGCAGGTATGTAGAGAAACACACAGGTAATAAGGTCGTAATGTGCAGGTATGTAGAGAAACACACAGGTAATAAGGTCGTAATGTGCAGGTATGTAGAGAAACACACAGGTAATAAGGTCGTAATGTGCAGGTATGTAGAGAAACACACAGGTAATAAGGTCGTAATGTGCAGGTCTGTTTGTGAATATGAGGACATCTTATTCATCCTTGCTAATAGCTACAAACACAAGAACAGTGATCTCTACTATTGCTCCACGGGGAGCCCCTCACCTTCCATCCTGCCTGAGTGGGCACGGCCACTCTCTCCCAGAATCCTGTGCAGGTTATCAGCTGAGACCCGACCCTCATCACAACGACTGACATTCCTCACGAGCCTGACAGAGAGAGAATCAGGAGTGCTGCTGTAGTAACGACAGCAAGCAACAGTAACAGCGGTAGTGGTATTAGTAACGGGGCTTCTCACCACTTCCCTACAGTGTCCTGATCCAGCAGCTGGATGACATCGCCGCACTTAATGATGAGGTCATCTGTACTGCACACACTACTTTCCACCAGGGCCCTGTACCTCCCAGGAACCTGTGAGAGGAAAGCATGTCCCCTTAAGACCAGATAAACAAAAAACAGACTGACAATAACCTCGTATTTTACATCGTGCTCTAACTCCAATGTCCAACTACGTCCACAAACTGTTTTGCAGGAACACTTGGCACTACAACGCCGGGTGACGTTTAGACCGGCTCACCAGTGGAGTAGGGTCGTCCTCCTCGTCAGAGTCTGACAGGTTGGACAAGTCAGTGGTGCTCCAGTCCTCCGGACCCTCACAGATGTCCACTGAGTGGGAGGTGCCAGGCCAACCTACGTTTGACAGACAGAAGCTCTCGATTACAACCCTCCCCACAAGTCAAAGGCCTCTCTGCGTGCCAAACATATTCACCTAAATGTCACTTACGTTAGACACTTTCAAAACCTTCCCACTGATGACAAAAACACAAATCCACCACGACACGCTGGACTTTTCAGTGTCAAAACCTCACCGACCGGCCCCAATTGGCCAGTAGACTGACTGGAGTCTGCTTTGCTACTAAAGTGAGTTGGTGAGACAAAATGGCTGCTGTTTTCCTCGCTTACTCACTGCGTCGATTGTTGTGCTGGGGCTGGGGGGAGAAGACCACGGGGTCTGTGAGGATGGGGCTGGTGCGGCCCGACGACTCGGCCTCCTCCGTGCTGAGGGACTGGTCTAGAGGCTTACTGTGAGGAAGGACATCAAAACAACCTGAGCAGCCAGTGATCTGCCCGGTACTCCACGGCATGCACACCGACATATGAGCCAGACTGTCCCGCGTCGCAAAGGAACGGGGCAGAAACACAACATCCACATGGTCACAAGCTTGGCCTCAGGCACTGGCTAAGTCACATCATTCTCCAGACCAACGCCAGAGAAACAAGCTTGACATTGTCACTAGGTTGGAGATGAGTTGAAACCAAGCTATGATTGGAATCGACCACAAACGAATCACACGCTACGAGCGCCGTTTTCAAACATTTCCAGGAAATCCCAATGTTCTCTTTGTTCATCATGCAAATTGTAAGACATGGGGACATGAGAGAACATGAGAGGACGTGAGAGGACATGCAAAGAGCATCACCTGTCATTAGAGGGAGGAGACAGAGGAGTCTGCTCTGAGAGTTGAATAGGGGGAATGTCTTCTGAGAGAGGGAGAGAGGGGCAGAGGGCAGATAAAAAGGGACTTTAGATCTCCAGGTAGTTTAACCCAACTACTGGCATGCAGACAGACAAGTCACATCACACCACAATAGAGGACAAGGGGAATGAACAACACACCCAACATGGAAGTTGACAGACAAGTAGACGCAAAGTAGAAACCTTGGAGGAGCCTCTGTTGGTTGGTGAGAATTTTCCTGATCTCGGTGAGCCAGGCGATCTTGATCTGGAACGTAGGGGCCTGGGGAACACAACCACGGGCATCAGTACCGTGTGTGTATCAGCGAGTCAAATCAAACCAAACTGTATTGGCCGCGTACACATTTTGCAGATGTTATCGCAGGTGCCGCGAAATGCTTGTGTTTCTAGCTCCAACAGTGCAGTAATACCTAACAATACAAAACAATACACTCAAATCTCCAAACATAAAATAAAATAATTGAGGAATATCAGGACGAGCAATGTCAGAGTCCGGAATATCAATACACACATGTGTATACATGATGTGTATATACATAATGGACAGTGTATGAATAGAAAAGGTGGGTACAGCAGTAGTTATATAGGATGAACCTTGATTAGAATACAGTGAGTACATATGAAGTGAGTAAGAAGACCAGACCAAGCCCACTCCATCACTTGCCAAGGCACAGACTAAACCGAGAGCACAAGATAATCAAAATCAAATGATACATAATGTGGCCCTCACCTGAACAACATACACCTCCTCTCTGCCACTGTACCAGAGCTCAAACTTCTTCACGTCTCCTTTGACATTCTCAGTGATGCCAACAGCACTCATCTGCAGACAAAACACAATTCACCACCGCAAGTGTATTGACTGTCCCTTTAATCAAAACGACCGTGTGTCCATATGATAAGAACAGAAGTGCCGGTCGTGCCCTGCCCCCCGGGCCTTACCCTCAGGCAGTGCTTGAAGCTATAGAAGGGGGTGCGGTCGTGGCCCTCCCCATGCTCCTCACGGCGCTTGCAGAAGAGCAGAGCGTGCTCATGCAGGAAGAGATGCCTCTGCATGGGTTTGAAACGGGCCTTCATCCTCGTCGGGCCCCTCTTATGGCTGATCCACACACTGAAGGAGCCCTGCATCAGCACCCGACCCAGGTCACTCAGCTCCCCCTGGGGACACAGCCAGACACAACACAACCCAGCATGTTGGGATATGGTAAGACATAACTATTACAAAATTCACTTTTGTAAAATATGCACATCTGTCCCTTTCTCATTCATTCTCACTTAGTCACTCATACATTCTCTCACTCACATGCTTTACCTCATAACCTGTGATGGCGATCTGGTGCATGGAGTCGTTGACAGACTTGAGGAGATCCAGCATGGACTCTAGTGCCCCCTGCAGCTCAGAGATATAATCACTTTCTGCGCTGTGCTTCAACAGCTCCTGTCAGGAAAGACAGAAGCCCGGAGGGCCCCAATGTGTTCAAATGGAACGTTAAAGCACACACGCAAACCATGTAAGTCAAGATGTCGGCTGAGCCCAAGCCCTACCTTGAGCAGCAGCTGGTACTTGGTCAGTCTCTGGACGGGCTTTAGGAGGTACGAGTCCAACCCCAGTTTGTGCTCCAGCTTCTTCTGACACGCCTACACAGGATAGAGACGGAAAGACTGAAGAAATCCTTCAAATGTATCCAGAAGACGCAACGTTCGTCAAAACTATGTAACTTTTATCAATAGATGAAAGGGGATTCAAAAGTGGGAGGTAAGGGGAAGTGCATCTCTCTTTAATGAAAAAACAGTTTGGCAGTCCACTTAGCCAGAGTACCTGGAAGAAGAGGGAAGCAGAGCACTGTCTCCATAGCAACTCGGAGTGCGGTTTGTTCTGACAGTAACGCTCGTACACCTGGAACTTTTCTTTCTGAAACGACAGAGAAAATGTCAAAACCAAGCCAACTGACTGTAGAGGGTTACAGGGGGCTCTGCCTGATGACCCCATAACACCTGAAGTCAGAGAGGTGTGATCAGAGGCTTGCTCACCCGTCGTAGAAAGCAGGCTCCAACCCTCTCGGGAGTCTCCAGGCACCCCTCCAAGTCCTGGAGGAAGGTCCTGTAGAGAGGAGGAGGAGGATGAGGCATGACTTCAATCAATACTCTCCTCACTGTAAAAACAGAGCTTTTGCTTATCAGTGCGTGTGAAAGAGCGAGTGTTTGTGTACATGCTTGCCTGCTATGGAATTTGTAGATCTCTGGCATATTCCCAAACAGGACCTCCTTCTTGCTGCGCAGGACAGAGGGCAGTAGGTGGGAGAGGGCGGGGTTATCCATCTCTGCCCTGTAACCCTACAGAAATGAAGACCTGGTTTTTTTTATATATTGTACCCTCTGGGATGTTTTGTGTGTCTGTGCAACTGTTAAATGAAACACCTTACCAGCAAGACAGAGAGCAGCTCCTCTACATAGATCCTCTCTGTCTCAATAAGCTCTTTGATTATGTGTCTGAAGACACAAAGCACAGTCAGCAAGATGCACAGAGAGAGAGAGAGACAGAGAGGCACCAGTAAGGGAAATTCCTTTATTAAATGAAACGTAATTACATTTTCTAGGCAGATAACAGACAAAAGCAGATAAATAGTTGATGGAACCAAGCTGGAATCAGACAGTACATGCAGACTGATGATGAGTGGGGTGCTGTTTCACCGTTTCAGCTGGTCTGGGCTCTCCTCTCCCTCCTGGCCATAGGAGAGAGAGTTGCGATTCTCCTCATAGTCATGCATCACCTCTATCTGGAGGGGAGAGAGAGAGGGCAGGAATGAATTTAGTCAACATGACAAGCTGAAACAATGATAAGCCACTCTGTAGGACAAAGATGATGTGGAGGCCAGATAAAACAATATGCTATCCCACACTGGAGAAAATGCAAATCGTGTTTACATGAAATGTAAAGTAGGGACATTCTATAGCCCTATTGGGACGGGGGAGGTTGGGGTGGTCGGGTGATGTAATTATCCACACGAGCACAAAACACCACATCCGTCATTTTAGTCTTGTCCGTATCGGCCATGTCAGTCATTTTTATTTGGCGGGAAGGTTATTATTCCAGCCCCCCCCCCCAAAAAACGACTGTTTTTTGGCAAACTCCCCCGGTCCTCTGCTAATACTTATCCCGTGTGAATCGTCATCCCTGTTGTTTTGAGGGATATTACAGAGTTGAACAGCTGCGACACGCAGTCTTAAAAACAAAGTGCTACGCACGTAGCGTACAGGTGAATGATCTGTTTTGCCATATACCAACTTTCCCGCCTACTGGGCACAGACGTTAACTCAACATCTCTTCCACTTCGGTTCAACGTACTTTCATGACAATGACGTGGATACAACGTTGATTCAACCAGCGGGCTGTGCCTATTTCTCTTTTAAAAGATTAAGCGGATGATATTGTGCCAATGAATTGATAAATTGGCAATAGCGTCAGTTAATTGAATGTCTGCGTACAGTTCACGGTTCTTATTGATAACATTTACTTTCTCCAAACTGAAAGCCAATATAAGGCTATCCCTAGATAAGTTGAAATATATTCACGCCTGGAACAGCCTCCTGGCTCCCGACACGATGGTCCATTTTGAATGAGAAAAATGATATATTTCCCGGGGCAGTTTGCTAAAACGAATCCCATCCGAATCGTCGAATGGAGAAAAAAAAACGGGCATGCTGGTCGAAATAACCACGTAACCAAAGTCCTATATCAATACAGGTCCCGTGCGTGTCATGCACTTCATGAATGCAGCGGATCTTAAGGAACCCTTCTGATCTTTCAGGTGTCACAACCCAACTCTCACCTTTCTAGGGCTTTTCCGAGCTGCCCTCTTGCCAGGTAAGAGGTCAAAAGAGAACCTTGAGTTGAGAACCGAGTTGAAATCTACACCTGCAGGCATGAAAATGCACAGAATGATTATTTAAAAAAAAGACTATTACTTCAAGTATGAACACTTGATCTGAGGAAGACAGGCAGCTGAATGTCCACTATCATTCTTGAAAAATCGTTTCTCACACACCTAATAATCAGAGTACGAGAACGAATTCACATTCAGCGTCCGTTAGGCCTCGGTAAGAGTTCTGTGGTTGTGTATTTATGGTAACGTACTGTGTTTGGGGGAGAAGAGAGGGGATTTGCACCGGGGAGAGTGTTCAGGCCGAGGGGCCACCAGCTGGATGGGCCGCACCTGAATGTCAGCCAGCTTCCTCAGACATGCCTGTCTGTTGTGGATCATTCTCTGCATGGCAGACAGCTTCTCAGTGGCCACCCCAATCTGAGACTGAGATAGAGAGAGACAGAGAGAGAGAGAGAGGCAGAGAGAGAGAGGCAGAGAGAGAGAGAGAGAGAGAGAGATTACCGATAGAGATCGACAGGCCTATTGGATCTGCATGAGGGAGGAGGAAGGTGGAAAGTGCTGGCAACAGTAGGTTGTTGATAATAATACTCTACGCTTGTGGCAGAAGTAGTATCAGAGTATTTGTCATGTTTGCTGTGTCGACAGGATGTTGTCGTCGTACCAAAGAGCTTTGGGATGAAATGATACAGTGATAACGGGAGGAAATGGCACGGTATGACTTGGAGCCAGGCTGGGTGAAAAAGTGACTGATACCAAAGAACACACTATGGAACAGGGACACATACCTCTAGCTGAGGGGTCAGGATGGCCTCGAACTCCAGACTGAGGACATCAGGGCTTTGGCTCAGACACAACGGTGTCTCCTCCTGGAGTCTCTCTATATCCTGCAGCGCTCCCTGAGCTCCCTCCTTGGACTGGAACTTATCCACCAGCTGATTGGCTAAGAGGTAAGCCCCCTCGTCACACCAGCGCCGGGCCTGAGGGCGGACGTAGGCACACAAACACAGACACACACACACAGAGACGCATGGAAGCATGACACACTGACCATCACAGACATCACAGACTCTACAAGCTTTATGAGTGGATATGGGAGGATGGGGGTTACAATTGTGTGTGTGTGTGTGTGTGTGTGTGTGTGTGTGTGTGTGTGTGTGTGTGTGTGTGTGTGTGTGTGTGCGTGTGTGCGTGTGTGTGTGTGTGTGTGTGTGTGTGTGTGTGCGCTCGCATGCCTCTTCCAGACGCAGCAGCAGGTCGCGTATGCGGGTGAGGGCAGCCCGTTTGGCTCGGATAGCGGTGGTCAGCACGTCACAGTGGTGCCGCAGCTCGTTGCACCGCTGGACGATCAGGGCCAGAGCGTAGTGGTGACCGGTGGCCAGCTGGTGGCCGCGCAGGATGATTATCTGGGCGCGGCCCATCTCTTCCTGACAACCACCACAATCACAAAACCCCCCCAGTCAAGGATCCCCATCATAGGTGCAGCTATCTGGAGCAGTTTACGTTTCTCTGTCGGAAATCTCAAGATGTCCTCTATAAGGGTCAAGCGAGAGGTTCGTTTGTGTCGTGGGACCCTAACCTGTGCGCGGGTGTCCAGTGACTCCAGATCTTTTAATAGCTGTTCTGTCTGGACCACAGTCCCGCCCACTGCAGCGACCTCCTTCTCCTGACCAGACAGCCGGTCCAGGATCTCCTCCATCTGAGCAACAGCGGAAAAGGAAGTTTGACCTTTGGCACTAAATGTAGGAAATAGTACAGATTGACACGTTTCACTTTTACCACTCTCAACGGTCTGTACCTCATGAAAGCTCATCTCGTATCTCATCAGCTGAAGGTACTGCTGCAGTTTCAGGTGATGCTTCTCAAAAAAGCCATCAAAAGCCATCTCCATGTCCCGTAGTTGGGCCAGAAGCCTGACGAAAACAGATAGTACACAAGCTAAACGATCAAACACTTAAATCTATCAAAACGATAACTCCTCCAGAACCCCATCCCATGGCAGCTACCGCAACGACAACATGAGATCAATGAAACTACACGCACCAACGGCATGTGAAGAAACACAATTGTCGGAGCCATCTTTTTTTTAACAGTGTACTGTACCTCTGCACCGTGTCCCAGTCCTGTTTGATATCTTTGTCCTCCTGACCATCAGCTTTAGCTGCCTTGGCGGCTTCCAGGTTGGAGAGCAAGTGACGGCCCTCCCGCATCACTGACCTGATGTCATCCTGCAATCGTTGCCATCCAGTTATTCACAGGACATCACAACACCATGCACTACTACGGCCTTGCAACAACAACAATTTTTTAAAAATAATTCCAAGGTTGTCATGGGAGATGTGTCTTACTTTCAGCTGCCTGTATTTGTCAGTGTGGGATCTGAGGAGGAACTCGATGTCGTCGGCCTCATCTGGAAGCTCGGTCTCGGCGAGCTCGGTGCCGAACGACTGCAGCAACTGGGCTATCTCCTTCACAGTCACGGCAAAGCTCTCAATAGCCTGCAGAGGGAGACAAATATTCACGAATGTCTGCCTTATACCAAAAACACCAATTTGTCACGTTTTCTGCCACACCGCACATCCAGGCTGCTTTGCGGTGTTAATTGTCTACATGTTGTTGACGGGGTCAGTGTTCCAAAATACCAGGTCTGCCTATAAATCGATGTGTTGCTTTAGGTGACACCGCGGGACAGCATGTTTACCGTACGAAGGACCACCCAGTCACTGTGGCAGTACTCCAGAGTTCCACCAAACTCCGAGGTCAGCTGGTTCTCATCAATGTAGCGAAGCAGGTCCGTCACTGAACTGAGCATAACCACCTGTGGAAGAACGCAGAGTAGCAGGCCGAGGTGTACAACACAAAACCACCATGACAACCAGAATCGATAACAATCACTCCTCACATTACAGTAATGCATCTTAGAGAGAGATTGTGGGTAACACAACCTACGAGAGTCCTTCACAGCCCCTGGTATTGTCAGACTGTTGAAACAACTAGTGTGATCGCCCAAATACTGTCCTTTAACCACTTGCTGTACTGGCATTTGCTCAACATTTCAAACAAGCCTTGGTTTCGTCATCTCCACTTCTTACCGGCATCTTGAGCATGAAGTCCTCCTGGCTGAAGCGGAAGCCCAAGTCAGTGCCGGTGCCTGAGGGACTCTGCAGGAGGCTGGTGGGCCGCAGAACCAACACCAGGTGGAGATTCCCCGGGAAGGACATCTGCAGAAAGAAGAGAGCAGGAGAAGTGAAGAACAGTTAAGATAATTGATATCATTTAACTTCATTGCCTGTGTGGTATAACTGTTGTGTCAGCCTGCTCTGTTTTATTCCTACTTGGTTATTGCCTCACTGCCGTTCTCAAGCTGTTCTTCTTAGTTTTCATCCTACTCAGTACGTGTGGACGTTTACATTGTTGACCTTCTTAGATCATTAGATAACTCTTACATAAAGCCCTCCTCCCTATCGCACTAAAAGAGTGAATAAACCGAAGTCAGCATGTTGGTCTTTGGTAGAAATGATAACCCCTATGTTGCATGGATAGATGAATGCCGAGTTATATTTTGATATATATTTTTACACATGTTAACTACATGGCTCTGGATGAATGTAATGGGCTCTAATTTTACCAAGATGTTCTAATTCTGTCCACTGGAATTTAGGTTCCGGTTCATTTAAAGCGTTGCAAAACAAGTATGACAAGTATTGTCTCTACATGATGAATAAAATAAACAAATGACAGAGAAAGAGGAGAAATAACGGTCAAATAGAAGCCTTCTACTGTCTCTGGAATAGCAGAGAAACTCACAACATACTGCAACACCTCCAACATCATACTGCAACGCCTCCATTATCATACTGCAACACCTCCAACATCATACTGCAACGCCTCCAACATCATACTGCAACGCCTCCGACATCATACTGCAACGCCTCCAACATCATACTGCAACGCTCTCGAACATCATACTGCAACACCTCCAATATCATACTGCAACACCTCCGACATCATACTGCAACTCCTCCGACATCATACTGCAACACCTCCGACATCATACTGCAATGCCTCCGACATCATACTGCAACACCTCCGACATCATACTGCAACACCCTTCAACATCATACTGCAACGCCCTCCAACATCATACTGCAACGCCCTCCGACATCATCCTGCAACGCCCTCCAACATCATACTGCAACGCCTCCAACATCATACTGCAACGCCCTCCAACATCATACTGCAACACCTCCGACATCATACTGCAACACCTCCGACATCATACTGCAACACCTCTATCATACTGCAACACCTCCAACATCATACTGCAACGCCTCCAACATCATACTGCAATGCCTCCGACATCATACTGCAACTCCTCCAACATCATACTGCAACTCCTCCGACATCATACTGCAACTCCTCCGACATCATACTGCAACACCTCCGACATCATACTGCAACACCTCCAACATCATACTGCAACACCTCCAACATCATACTGCAACACCTCCATTATCATACTGCAACACCTCCAACATCATACTGCAACACCTCCAACATCATACTGCAACACCTCCAACATCATACTGCAACACCTCCATTATCATACTGCAACACCTCCAACATCATACTGCAACACCTCCAACATCATACTGCAACGCCTACAACATCATACTGCAACACCTCCAACATCATACTGCAACACCTCTATCATACTGCAACACCTCCAACATCATACTGCAACACCTCCAACATCATACTGCAACTAGAGGTCGACCGATTAATCGGAATGGCCGATTAATTAGGGCCGATTTCAAGTTTTCATAACAATCGGAAATCGGTCATTTTGGATTCCGATTTAGCCGATTTTTATTATGTATTTTTAAATTAAAAAAATTACACCTTTATTTAACTAGGCAAGTCAGTTAAGAACTTAAGAACACATTCTTATTTTCAATGACGGCCTAGGAACGGTGGGTTAACTGCCTTGTTCAGGGGCAGCTCAGGGATTCAATCTTGCAACCTTACGGTTAACTAGTCCAACGCTCTAATCACCTGCCTCACGAGGAGCCCGCCTGTTATGCGAATGCAGTAAGAAGCCAAGGTAAGTTGCTAGCTAGCATTAAACTTATCTTATAAAAAACAATCAATCAATCAATCATAATCACTAGTTATAACTACACATGGTTAATGATATTACTAGTTTATCTAGCGTGTCCTGTGTTGCATATAATCGATGCAGTGCGCATTCACATAAAAGGACTGTCGTTGCTCCAACATGTACCTAACCATAAACATCAATGCCTTTCTTAAAATCAATACACAGAAGTATATATTTTTAAACCTGCATATTTAGCTAAAAGACATCCAGGTTAGCAGGCAATATTAACCAGGTGAAATTGTGTCACTTCGCTTGCGTTCATTGCACGCAGAGTCAGTGTATATGCAACAGTTTGGGCCGCCTGGCTCATTGCGAACTAATTTGCTAGAATTTAACGTAATTATGACATAACATTGAAGGTTGTGCAATGTAACAGGAATATTTTGACTTATGGATGCCACCCATTAGATAAAATACAGAACGGTTCCGTATTTCACTGAAAGAATAAACGTTTTGTTTTCAAGATGATAGTTTCGACCATATTAATGACCTAAGGCTCGTATTTCTGTGTGTTATTATGTTATAATTAAGTCTATGATTTGATAGAGCAGTCTGACTGAGCGATGGTAGGCACCAGCAGGCTCGTGAGCATTCATTCAAACAGCACTTTCGTGTGCTTTGCCAGCAGCTCTTCACAATGCTTCAAGCATTGCGCTGTTTATGACTTCAAGCCTATCAACTCCTGAGATTAGGCTGGTGTAACTGATGTAAAATGGCTAGCTAGTTAGCAGGGTGCACGCTAATAGCGTTTCAAACGTCACTCGCTCTGAGACATGGAGTAGTTGTTCCCCTTGCTCTGCATGGGTAACGCTGCTTCGAGGGTGGCTGTTGTCGATGTGCTCCTGGTTCGAGCCCAGGTAGCGGCGAGGAGAGGGATGGAAGCTATACTGTTACACTGGCAATACTAAAGTGCCTATAAGAACATCCAATAGTCAAAGTATATATGAAATATATGTATATGAAATACAAATCGTATAGAGAGAAATAGTCCTATAATTCCTATAATAACTACAACCTAAAACTTCTTACCTGGGAATATTGAAGACTCATGTTAAAAGGAACCACCAGCTTTCATATGTTCTCATGTTCTGAGCAAGGAACTTAAACCTTAGCTTTCTTACATGTCACATATTGCACTTTTACTTTCTTCTCCAACACTTTGTTTTTGCATTATTTAAACCAAATTGAACATGTTTCATTATTTATGAGGATAAATTGATTTTATTGATGTCTTATATTAAGTTAAAATAAGTGTTCATTCAGTATTGTTGTAATTGTCATTATTACAAATAAATAAATCGGACGATTAATCGGTATCGGCTTTTTTTGGTCCTCCAATAATCAGTACCGGCGTTGAAAAATCATAACCGGTCGACCTCTAACTGCAACACCTCCAACATCATACTGCAACACCTCCAATATCATACTGAAACACCTCCAATATCATACTGAAACACCTCCAACATCATACTGAAACACCTCCAACATCATACTGCAACACCTCCATCATCATACTGCAACACCTCCAACATCATACTGTAACACCTTCAACATCATACTGCAACACCTCCAACATCATACTGCAACACCTCCATCATCATACTGCAACACCTCCAACATCATACTGCAACACCTCCAACATCATACTGCAACACCTCCAACATCATACTGCAACACCTCCAACATCATACTGCAACACCTTCAACATCATACTGCAACACCTCCAACATCATACTGCAACACCTCCAACATCATACTGCAACACCTCCAACATCATACTGCAACACCTCCAACATCATACTGCAACACCTCCAACATCATACTGAAACCCCTCCAACATCATACTGCAACACCTCCATCATCATACTGCAACACCTTCAACATCATACTGCAACACCTCCAACATCATACTGCAACACCTTCAACATCATACTGCAACAGCAGTGGAGGACCTTAGACTCTTATAACATCCTTGTGACCAACTAGCTGTTGTTCTATGTCAGACTCTTCAGATGTGTGAGGCAACTGCACCTCAGGCTCAGCACTAAAAGTGAATAAGACTTCAGTAATGGAACTTTGTATGGGCCAATTGGAGATGTACTTCCATGTACAGGCCACTGTGATCCAAGGGGCAGCTTTGAGCAGCAGCGTGAATGCAAATAGATATAAGGCAGAGTCAATCTGAATGTCTGCAGGACAGGTGATCAATGAAACACACCAGGCAACACCAAGCTCATCAGCTTTCCCTCACACTCAGTCAATCCTGGTGGAGACATGCTGAAGATTAGTTTGACCACTGCAGCACAGATCAGAAACATGCATATCAACAGTTTTTTGGCCTATTACACATCTCCAATAGACCCGCTATACCATCACATAATGCATGTATTATGAGATACAGTTTTTTGGTGTAATTCAGCTCTAACAAAACTACTGTCTCCATCGTTTCCGACCACACTGCTGTGTCAGTGAAACACCTTGTTTACAGTACATAAAAATAAAAATAAATGATTTCAGCTTTATTTAACCAGGTAGGCCAGTTGAGAACAAGTTCTCATTTACAACTGCGACCTGGCCAAGATAAAGCAAAGCAGTGCGACACAAACAACAACATAGAGTTACACATGGAATAAACAAACGTACAGTCAATAACACAATAGAAAAGTCTATATACAGTGTGTGCAAATGAGGTAAGATTAGGGAGGTAAGGCAATACATAGGCCATAGTGGCGAAATAATTACAATTTAGCAATTAAACACTGGAGTGATAGATGTGCAGAAGATGAATGTGCAAGTAGAGATACTGGGGTGCAAAGGAGCAACAACAAAAAATAACAATATGGGGATGAGGTAGTTGGGTGGGCTATTTACAGATGGGCTATGTACAGGTGCAATAATCTGTAAACTGCTGTGACAGCTGGTGCTTAAAGTTAGTGAGGGAGATATGCGTCTCCAGCTTCAGTGATTTTTGCAATTCGTTCCAGTCATTGGCAGCAGAGAACTGGAAGGAAAGGCGGCCAAAGTAAGAATTGGCTGTGGTGCCTGTGGTGCCCTGTGGTGAACTACAGAGCAAATATAGTACAATAGGCTATATCAGTTATTAGCTAACTGTATATGAATGATGCAGACTGATACATACAGACAGCTGTAGAAATGCAACTAGGCAACTGCAATAATATTTTAAGGTCATACAATATTCATTAACTCTATCGATAAAGATAACACTGATGATAATACCCGCCTACAACAAACACTAGGTTATATCACTCTTCAATGCCTAAAGACCTGTTTCAACTAATGTTACTGTTTTTATCCCGCAAGACTTATCATACACACCATTTTGTCATTGGCATGTCCTGTCCGACCCCCCCCCCCCCCCCCCCCGCATCTCCAAACACATGTATAGACGTACAACTATGTAAACTATTTTTGAAATTCACGCTTACTAGAACAGACAGAAACTCAAGTGTTATCTGACATTTGTATATGCCTTAAGTCGCATGCGATTTCTAGCTGATGCCGCAGTAGGGCACATCCCGGCCAAGCAGTGTTCGCCTCGCTATGCTGCAATAGACAGATCCTGATCCTAATTTCGGGAAACATCAAAGAAATACTTATATCGTAAACACCTTACCGCGGCCCTCCGCAAACGGGGCAGTCCCCTAAAAGGATTGGCCTCCGCCATGGTTTTAGGTTGGCCTTTCTAGGGGATATCTCCCTATTTTTAGGGGATATCGCGCCGCCTCACAACTTCCCTCCCTCCATCAGTACTGCGCGGGACTCTCGGCAGTAGTGAGCAGCCGCAGCATCGCATTGCAGTGGCCGGGTGGGTAGCCGGTAGTGATACGAACGAACGGCTCTTTTTGAACGGCTGCTTTTGGTGAACGTTGGGAATCGAATTGCATCTGTGAAAAAACCGTTCATTTGGCTCCCTTATTTGCATACTGTTACTGTTGCTTTTTCAGCTCCAGACAGACGTCGATTATCTGAAGATGGTAATTCCTCAGTGCAGGAACCATATAGTGAGGAGAGAGCCTCATTCTGATCAACGCTCATTTTTCCATTGCATTATATTTGTTCATATATTTGGTCTGGTAAAAATATAGTTGAACTCACATAACACGATCTGGCCCAATGATAGGCAACGTTTTAGGCATTAAATTAGAGATTGGCCATTTTTTTGTGGTTTAAGGTCACTTTGTAAGCACTACTGAACGAAGAGCCGTTTGGTAGCCAAAAGAACGGCTCTTTTTAGGTGAAAGGAGCCAAATGATCCGGTTCACCGAAAAGACTCGGAATAGCCATCACTCGTAACAGGCAGCGCTGTCTGTCTGCAACACCTTGAACGCACTTGCGTCCACTCAGAATAGGGAGGTGTCAGTGTCACTGTCACGCGCATTTCACGTCAACTGCAAAATCAAATTCATGTAAATAATATGAATGATTTTCCTATGCCATGCTGTGTGTGAGCAATCTTTTCTATAGGACTGTGTGTGTGTGTGTGTGTGTGTGTGTGTGTGTGTGTGTGTGTGTGTGTGTGTGTGTGTGTGTGTGTGTGTGTGTGTATGTGTGCGTGTGCGTGTGCGTGTGTGCGTGTGTGTGTGTGTGTGTGCGCGAGAGAGAGATTTTGATTTGATTAGGATCTCTTTTAGTATTCATTTGGACTACTCTTCAAAGAGTCCTTAAACATTAAAATACAATTTATAATACAATCACATTTTCAGGTATAACACACTGTTACAAACAGACTGACATATTGACCAGATAAATATTCTAACAGTCTAAAAGATAGAGTGATTATTCCTCTACCATAGTCCAGCACAACTTTCCTATGTATTATATTTAAACGGTTTTAAAGTATTGTTTGAATTTATATATTGAAAGGTTTCTGGTTTGCTCAGATAAATTATTCAATTTCTGTATTGCTCTAAATCGAAATGTTCTTTTGCCTATTTCTCTTTTCTGTCTGGACAACACAAAGATGGTGGACAATCTATTCCTAGTATTTACTGAATGTCTGTCTCTTACCAACTGAATTTTGTTTTATATATTTTATTTATTTCACCCTTATTTAACCAGGTAGGCCAGTTGAGAACAAGTTCTCATTTACAATTCCGACCTGGCCAAGATAAAGCAAAGCAGTTTGACACATACAACAACACAGAGTTACACATGGAGTAAAACAAACATACAGTCAATGATACAGTAGAAAAAAATAAGTATATACAATGTGAGCAAATGAGGTGAGATAAGGGAGATAAAGGCAAAAAAAGGCCATGGTGGCGAAGTAAATACAATATTGCAAGTAAAACACTGGAATATTAGATTTGCAGTGGAAGAATGTGCAAAGTAAAGATAGAAATAATGGGGTGCAAAGGAGCAAAATAAATAAATACAGTAGAGGGAGAGGTAGTTGTTTGGGCTAAATTATAGATGGGCTATGTACAGGTGCAGTAATCTGTGAGCTGCTCTGACAGCTGGTACTTCAAGCTAGTGAGGGAGATAAGTATTTCCAGTTTCGGAAAAAAACTTTGGAGTACTTTTGTAACGGCAGTCCTCCTCCTCTTCATCTGAAGAGGAGGAGTATTGAGGGAACCAAGGCGCAGCGTAGTGAAATGACATATTTTATTAACGAAAACACGAACTTGACTAAACTAACAAAACAACAAAACGGTGTAGACAGACCTAGACGACGAACTTACATAAAACAAGAAGAACGCACGAATAGGAAACATAGGCTACACAAACCGAACAAACCGTAAACAGTCCCGCGTGGTGTACAGACACAGACACGGAAGACAATCACCCACAACGAACACTGTGACAACGCCTACCTAAATATGACTCTTAATTAGAGGAACGCCAAACACCTGCCTCTAATTAAGAGCCATACCAGGCAACCCAAAAACCAACATAGAAACAGAAAACATAGAATGCCCACCCAAACTCACGTCCTGACCAACTAACACATATAACAAACTAACAGAAATAGGTCAGGAACGTGACAACTTTAAATGAAATTATGGGCAGAAAGACAAATTTCTTTCATCGAATCAGATGGCTTATTTATCACAAAACCATTTGATGTTGCCAATTATTTGTTTGATTATTTAATTGGCAAAGTGGACAAACTTAGGCAGGAAATGCCAATAACAAACAGTGAGCAATTGGATTCATGCATTGTATTCATGCATTTCCTTAATGGATGCTTCTCTAATGTCAGAAATGTATTGTTGTGTACCGCAGGGCAGCTCTCTAGGCCCTCTACTCTTTTCTATTTTTACCAATGACCTGCCACTGGCATTAAACCAAGCATGTGTGTCCATGTATGCTGATGATTCAACCATATTCGCATCAGCAACCACAGCTAATGAAGTCACTGAAACCCTTCACAAAGAGTTGCAGTTTGTTTTGGAATGGGTGGCCTGTAATAGACTGGTCCTGAACATTTCTAAAACTAGGAGCATTCCTTAAGTTCTAGACCTCGGCTGAATCTGGTAATGAATGGTGTGACTGTTGAACAAGTTGAGGAGACTAAATTACTTGGCGTTACCATAGATTGTAAACTGTCATGGTCAAAACATATAGATTCAATAGTTGTAAAGATGGGGAGAGGTCTGGCCATAATAAATAGATGCTCTGCTTTTTTTGACACCATGCTCCAAAAAGCAGGTTCTGCAGGCTCTAGTTTTGTCTAATCTTGATTATTGTCCAGTCGTGTGGTCCAGTGTTGCAAGGAAAGACCTAGTTAAGCTGCAGATGGCCCAGAACAGAGCGGCACGTCTTGCTCTTCATTGTAATCAGAGGGCTGATATAAATACTATGCATGTCAGTCTCTCTTGGCTAAGAGTTGAAGAGAGACTGACTGGATCACTTCTTGTTTTCATAGGAAAAATTAATGTGTTGAAAATCCCAAATTGTTTGCATAGTCAACTTACACACACACTTATCCCACCAGACAGGCCACGAGGGGTCTTTTCACAGTCCCCAAATCCAGATCAAATTCAAGAAGGCGTATAGTGCTATATAGAGCCCTTATTGCATGGAACTTCCGTCTCACATTGCTCAAACAAACAGCAAACCTGGTTTAAAAAACAGATAAAGCAACACCTCACAGCACAACGCCTCTCCCCTATTTGACCTAGATTGTTTGTCTGTATGCATTGAAATGTCGGCTAAGCGTGCCTTTAAGCGTGCCCTTAAAAAGAAATGTATGTAGTTCTGTCCTTGTTCTTGTCTATTGATGTTCTGTATTATGTCATTCTGTATTATGGTTCATGTTTTGTGTGGACCCCAGGAAGAGTAGCTGCTGCTTTTGCAACAGCTAATGGGGATCCTAATAAATGACTAAAATACCAAATAGAAATCAAATCACACATTGACCTACACATTGTACACCTTTGGGTCCTTTTGTCCCTTCTGAGCCAAACAACTCAACTTTTCACCTAAACTCATCTCTGACCAGACTCCTGACAAGTTCCTATTCAATCAAAACCTGTAGGCCTAGGCGGAGTTCCTGGATAACTCTGTAATTACGTTCGTCAGTATTTTTGCTTACTAACTTGCTTACTCGCTCGTACAACACCATCACTATCCGTTCACATTTTACAACCTCATAATACCAATGTCCTGATCGATAGATGGATTACTGAATGCAGTGCTGGTATTATTAAAGTTTTGGGGAAAGTAAAGAAGCCAATTTAGCCTGTGGTGACTTTGTCAAGTGGAAAAGGACCGATGCTTCGCTAACCAAACCGCATATAGCTGATATTTAGCACCACGGATAGCAGTGGAATTCCATCGGTCTGACGCACATGACATTGGACAGTGATCTGATCTCTCATATGGTGCTTGGATCAG
The DNA here is from genome assembly GCF_029448725.1 of Salvelinus fontinalis. Lineage (NCBI taxonomy): Eukaryota > Metazoa > Chordata > Actinopteri > Salmoniformes > Salmonidae > Salvelinus > Salvelinus fontinalis. The sequence goes on along the minus strand of NC_074677.1, from coordinate 54,798,607 downwards.
AAGCAATATTGTTCGGCCAGTAGGGGGAACTATACCTCACATAATAAAATAGCCATTCTAGAGTGCTGCCACACTATACCACACAGTAAGTACTCTGTCATAATACAACAGAAGAATTCAAAAAATATAGCTAGCCAAGGAATTGTTAGCTGTGAGTTTGAGTCTACTATATCTTAGCAATTGTGTGAATTGCTGCACCCACAAATGTACCCTATGTCCGTAAGGTAACAATAGTAGTCTACATTAATCTCAGGTGGAACTAGCGTTACTCTATATTTTACTCTCTAATACTGATATACACATTTACCCTTGGGAATTCAGTAGTCTTTTGAAGTACTACATTTAGTAGTATTTAGTGTCATCCTTTCTAAGGATATGCTTGCTCGCTATGCTAATCCAATGACCATATTTAGAATGCAGTTTGCCAGGTTCCTGACACTGTCGACCCAAACATCTGTTAGAAGCTGTCCTCCTGGCTGGCACAGTACCACACAGAAATAAATAAATGTTACATGGCTGATCAGGACTCATGCGTTCTGGAAACAAGGTTTGCCAGTCCCAATGTGTCTTCAAATAAAATACAAATGTATTGGTTGTGTACACGTATTTTGCCAATGTTATTGTAGGTGCAGCGAAATGCTTCTGTTCCCACTGTAGCTCCAACAGTGCCTAACAATACAAAATAATACACGCAAATCCAGAAAAAACAGTAGATAGGAAATATAGAAATATCAAATCTAGAAATTTCAGAACCCAGAACATAAATACACAGTATATGTACAGTATATGATTGTGTGTATAGAGATTATGGACAGTATATGAATAGAAAAGGTGTGTACAGCAGTAGTTATATACAGTACATTCTGAAAGTATTCAGACCCCTTGTCTTTTTCCCCATTTTGTTACATTACAGCCTTATTCTAAAATGGATTAAATAAATAAAAAAATCATCTGGCCTCCAGAATGGAGCAGCGGTCTAAGGCACTGCGAGGTGTTACTACAGACACGGGTTCATTACCCATAGAACGGCGCACAATTGGCCCAGCATCGTCCGGGTTAGGGGAGGGTTTGACCGGTGGGACTTTACTTGGCCCGTTGCGATCTGGCGACTCCTTGTGGCGGGCCGGCTGCCTGCGGGCTGACACCGGTCACCAGTTCAACAGTGTTTCCTCCGACACATTGGTGTGGCTGGTTTCCAGGTTAAGTAGCCGGGTGTTAAGGAGCGCTGTTATTCAGGTCGTATTTCGGAAGTCGCATTACTCCAACTTTGCCTCTTCCGAGCCTGTTGGGGAGATAATACATTTTTTAAATCCTCATTAATCTGCACACAATACCCAATAATGACAAAGCGAAAACAGTTTTTTAGAAATTTTTGCAAAGGTATAAAAAAACAAACAGAAATACCTTATTTACATACAGTACCAGACGTCAGTTTGGAAACCGCTTTGATGTCTTCACTATTATTCTACAATGTAAAAAAAGTCAAAATTAAGAAAAACCCTGGAATGAGTAGGTGTGTCCAAACTTTTGACTGGTACTGTAAGTATTCAGACGCTTTGCAATGAGGCTCAAAATTGAGCTCAGGTGCATCCTTGAGATGTTTCTACAACTTGATTGGAGTCCACCTGTGGTAAATTCAATTGATTGGACATGATTTGGAAAGGCACACACCTGTCTATATAAGGTCCCACAGTTGACAGTGCATGTCAGAGCAAAAACCAAGCCATGAGGTGAAAGGAATTGTGCGTAGAGCTCCGAGACAGGATTGTGTCGAGGCACAGATCTGGGGGAAGGGTACCAAAACATTGAAGGTCCCCAAGAATACAGCAGCATTGAAGGTCCCCAAGAACACAGTGGGCTCCATAATTCTTAAATGGAAGAAGTTTGGAACCACCAAGACTCTTCCTAGAGCTGGTCGCCTGACCAAACTGAGCAAATGGGGGAAAAGAGCCTTGGTCAAGGAGGTGAACCAGAACCCGATGGTCACTCTGAAGGAGCTCCAGAGTTCCTCTGTGGAGATGGGAGAACCTTCCAGAAGGACAACCATCTCTGCAGCACTCCACCAATCAGGCCTTTATGGTAAACTCCCGCTTGGAGTTTGCCAAAAGGCACCTACAGGACTCTCAGATCATGAGAAACAAGATTCTCTGGTCTGATGAATCCAAACTATTTGGCCTGAATGCAAAGCGTCATGTCTGGAGGAAACCTGGCACCATCCCTACGGTGATGCATGGTGGTGGCAGCATCATGCTGTGGGGATGTTATTCAGCATCAGGGACTGGGAGACAAGTCACGATCGAGGGAAAGGTGAAAGGAAAGTAAAGAGAGTGTCACGATCGTCGTCAGGGTGGAAATGAGCGGACCAAGGTGCAGGGTGGTGAGCATACATTTCTTTTTATTTTGAATGTCGCCAACAAAAAGAAGAAACAACAGAAACAAACGTGAAGCTGACTAGGGCTATACAGGCCACTAACACAGACAACTACTCACAACTAAGGTGGAAAAACAGGCTGCCTAAGTATGATTCCCAATCAGAGACGACGATAGACAGCTGTCCCTGATTGAGAACCATACCCAAAACATAGAAACAGAAAACATAGAAATAAAGAAACTAGAATGCCCACCCTAGTCACACCATGGCCTGACCAAAATAGAGAATAAAAGCCTCTCTATGGCCAGGGTGTGACAGAGATATCCTTGATGAAAACCAGCTCCAGAACGCTCAGGACCTCAGACTGGCGCAAAGGTTCACCTTCTAACAGCCAGAGCCCGGACTTGAACCTCATCGAACATCTCTGGAGAGACCTGAAATAGCTGTGCAGCTACGCTCCCCATCCAACCTGACAGAGCTTGAGAGGATCTGCAGAGAAGAATGGGAGAAACTCCCCAAATACAGGTGTGCCAAGCTTGTAGCATCATCCCCAAGAAGACTCAAGTCTGTAATCGCTGCCAAAGGTGCTTGAACAAAGTCCCGAGGAAAGTGTCTGAATACTTATGTAAATGTGACATTTCCGTGTTTTATTTTAAATAAATTAGCAAAAACTTCTAAAAAACAGTTTTTGCTTCATCATTATGGGATAGTGTGTGTAGATTGCAAATAATTTTTGTTTTTAATAAGACTGTAACACAACAAAATGTGGAAAAAGTCAAGGCGTCCGAATACTTTTGGAATGCGCTGTAGGATGAGCCTTGACTAGAATACAGTATATATATATATGAAGTGGGTAAAACAGTATGTAAGCATTATTAAAATGACCAGTGTTCAATCACTATGTACATGCATAGGGCAGCAGTCTCTAATGTGCAGGGTAGAGTACCGGGTGGTATCCGGCTAGTAACCGTGTCTGAAGTTCAGAGCAGGGTACTGGCTGGGGCTTGTCTATATATAGGTGGCTGAAATTGATTAAGAGATAAATCTCGCTCAATCCGCCGTCTCACTTAGCCTGTAATTGGATTGTGTTGTGTATCAGAGTTGTGTACTAGGGGACTCCCAGTCAAACTCAAGGGGATTTATCGCCTTTGAGAGATTATGAGGCGTACACTGATATGGAAAACTATAATATATACGGTAATTTGGGGTATTATCAACAGTAAAATACTCTGAAAAATTTTACTGGAGTATACTGTAAATTATGGTGCATTGTGGGAAACTGTTGTAGGCAAGGAAGGAATTGCTGTATTTCAAATGGTACTGTAATTCCACCTCACAGATACATTACCATACTGTATCTTTGGAGCGCCAAAAACCTTTTAACCACTAGTGATTGGTGCATGGTAATGTTGTTTCTGGCTCATTAATATTATTTGAGGCATGCCTTGTAAGAGGCTATATTAATACTGTACCAATTTAACTTCTATGTCGTTATAGTACCCAATCAATTTAAAATGTATAAATCAAATCCAATTTGAGTTGTTACATGTGCCAAATATAACAGGTGTAGTACACCTTATCATGAAATGCTTACTTACAAGCCCTTAACCATCAACGCAGTTTTAAGAAAATAGAGGTAAAAAAATATTTACTAACTAAAAAGTAACAAAATGTAGTTTTTGTTTTAACAAAAATTGTACAATTTAAAAAAAGTAACACAATAAAATAACAATAACGATGCCATATACAGGGGTACCGTTAGCGAGTCAATGTGCGGGGGTACAGGTTAGTCGAGGCTGTAAAGGGGACATATTGGAGTGGCAGCAAGTCTTAACCTTAAATGGTTGAGTCCTTTTGGTCTGTTTTGATCTGTAGTCCTGCCAGGCCTCTAAAAGCAAGTGGTATAAAAACACCAAATATGTATTAATATGCTGTAATGAGCAGCCAACCTGCTTGCACCCTTGTAATTAAATTCAAATATTGTGAAATACAAACCCCTCCCCTCAATGAATTTCATTAATTCATTCCGATTACGGCAGTATTTCCTTTTTTACAGTATAATACTGTACATTTTACGGTATTGTACTGTGTGCCATTACACAGTGCTTGCTTTGATACCGTATTTATATGACAGTAGGTGTACTGTAATATGAAATACATCATTTTACATGCCACTGAGCTGCCTGTAAGTTACTGTCAAATTCACAAAAAAACATTTACAGTGTAGGCTATGAGGCGTCATGACAGAGAGGCATCAGAGAGGGACCATATGGACTGGCACGGCACTCTCTGGCACTGCCAGGAAATCGACTGCCTGTGGCAGTGTGTGCTGCCCAGTGCCCACAAAAGCCTTTGTTCAAACACAGATACTTACTAAGGAAATTACTTAGAATTGTACACTTAGAATTGGAAATAAAGGTCTACAGCCATTTTTAGCCTGTCTGCTACCAAACTCGTGCTGTACCATGTGGTCTGTATCAGGCTAAGGCATAACGCATCTTGGCCTTGTGTATGTTTGAAAATAGAACATTAAAATCTCTATTTTACATCTCACACCTCAGTCATCTAGATTGACTTTCAGGTCGACATGCGGTCAATGGTTGCGCTACCAGAAGAATGAGTACATAAGAGCTGAGTGTGTTTGAGGCCTGTCACAGAGGTTGTCAAGTTGATGCAGAGGAACTCCTGGAATCATATGTCTGGTTGTTCTGCTGGTTAGGGAACGTCATTGGATCCCTAATCCAAGTTAGATGAGAAGGAAATGGCAGACTTCTAGAAGTCAAATGGTGACCCAGTGGAGTTGTTATAGATGAGCTCATTAATGATGAGCCAATCCTTGTGTTTGTGTGTGTGTGTGTGTGTGTGTGTGTGTAGCATCACATGAAATCAGAAAACAGTAGAGGTGAGGCCATGAGGGAAGTAAACAGGATAATCAGATAATGTAGAAGTAGATCCACCATTAAGAATAGTAACACTAATCAAGGAAGGCAGCTCTGATAAGTGTTTCTTAGAAGTTCCCGAAATACTCAGGAATAATGTCACTATGTTTGAGATGTATTGGAGACTTAGTACATTATGTGTTAGGGTTAGCATTACTGTTAGGTTTGCGTCTGTCTGAGTGGAGTTATTTAAGGCCAGGAACAAGGTTCACATCATTATACCCATCATTATACCCTGATGAAGACAGCTTGTCTGTCGAAACGTTGGTAATTAAATGTTTGCATCTGAGCTCCTAGTGTGCAGCTCTCCTTCATTTTTAAGTTTTCTACTCCGCCAGCCAGCACCTCGCCTAAATAGGTGTGCGTTTCTTTTTCTTCTAGATCACATCCAATTTGCAACAGATTTTGTTGTGAATGTTCTAAAATCTGCATAAAGCAATATACGCATTTTCCCACCAGCAATGTTTCCACCAACTGACTTTTTGCGGATAAAGGGCTCTGAGTGATGACGTGGTGCAAATACAAATACATTTTGGTGTTAAATTCCCATGCACCGAATGAAAAATACATGTTAAAAAATGGAGTTACATAGTTTTTTCAACTCTACTAGTGGTTTTGTCACAAAACTGTTTGTTATATAGCAAATGTGCCCACTCTGGTCTTGGTACAGGCACCCTAGCCAACAGATATACTTACAGTGCGGGTAAACTTCCTACATTATGATCTTTATTTAACTAGGAAAGTCAGTTAAGAACAAATTCTTATTTACAATTAAACCGGCCAAACTCGGACGACGTTGGGCCAATTGTGCTCCGCCCTATAGAACTCCCAATCACGGCCTGTTGCGATAGAACCTGGAATCGAACCAGTCTGTTGTGACACCTCTAGCACTGAGATGCGGTGCCTTAGACCGCTGCGTCACTCGGGACCCTTTGATAAGAGCGATATTATTTGTATTTGTAAAACGGCAGCCAAGCATCGATCATCATGTCACCAGAATAAGACCCTCAATATTTTTTGGGAAAGGAGCATCAAGCTCATCACCATGCACTTTCACCACTCTGAGAAATTCATCATTATTTATTTAATCTGTAGCCTAATAAACTGCATGATTTTCGAGTCGTAGTGGGAGGACCACACAACATATCATCGCCTGACTGAAAATGTACTTTGATATGTTGGTTATTATATCAATATTTGTTGCATTTCCAGCTTCATTAATTTTAGCGACACACAAAAAAAACCAATGTCAAATATACAAATTCTTTGTCGGCATTTATAAAATTGTACTGAAATTTAATCTTTCCATCAGCTCGGTCGTGACTCTTTTCATGCGTCAGGTAATTCATCGATTTGAAACGGTGGGATTGAAACGTGGTTAGTGTTCGTGTTTGTATTTGGGATTGAAACGTGGTTAGTGTTAGTGTTTGGGGTTTGGGGAGCTAATCTGAGTGAGAGGCCAGAAGGGACCAGAATAAGAGTATATTGGTTAGATTTAGGATGGTTTTAGGGAGACTATTTCACATAGAACACGTAGACCTGCATGAGTGTTCTGATATGCTCTATAGAACCAACATTTAGGCAAGATACCAGTCAAAGGCTGTCTCTGTGCCTCAAAGTCTTATAAATGGAAGTCCACAAATGTAGGAATGGCTACAATATTTGCAATAGTTTATTATTTCAAAAGAACTCCACAACGAAAAAATAGTTAACTCACTTTAGTTGATCCAAAGTGACACGGTTTTAGGGAAGAAGTCATAGACATTCAACAAATATACAGTACCAGACCAAATTTTGGACACACATTCAAGAGTTTTTCTTAATTTGTACTATTTTCTACATTGTAGAATAATAGTGAAGACATCAAAACTATGAAATAACACCTATGGAATCATGTAGTAACCAAAAAAGTGTTAAACAAATCATTATATTTAAGATTCTTCAAAGTAGCCACCCTTTGCCTTGATGACAGCTTTGCATTCTCTCAACCAGCTTCAGGAGGTAGTCACCTGGAATGCTTTTCCAACAGTCTTGAAGGAGTTCCCACATATGCTGAAAACTTGTTGGCTGCTTTTCCTTCACTCGGTGGTCCAACTCATCCCAAACCATCACAATTTGGTTGAGGTCAGGTGATTGTGAAGGCCATGTCATCTGATGCAGCACTCCATCACTCTCCTTCTCGGTCAAATAGCCCTTACACAGCCTGCGGGTGTGTTTGGGTCATTGTCCTTTTGAAAAACAAATGATAGTCCCACTAAACGCAAACCACTTGGGATGGCGTATCGCTGCAGAATGCTGTGGTAGCCATGCTGGTTAAGTGTGCCTTGAATTCTAAATAAATCACAGACAGTGTCACCAGCAAAGCACCCCCACATCATCACACCTCCTCCTCCATGCTTCACGGTGGGAACCACACATGCAGAGATCATCTGCTCGCTCACCTACTCTGCGTCTCACAAAGACACGGCGGTTGGAACCAAAAATCTCAAATTTGGACTCATCAGACCAAAGGACAGATTTCCACCGGTCTAATGTCCATTGCTCGTGTTTCTTGGCCCAAGTAAGTCTCTTCTTCTTATTGGTGTCCTTTAGTAGTGGTTTCTTTGCAGCAATTCGACCATGAAGGCCTGATTCAAGCAGTCTCCTCTGAACAGTTGATGTTGAGATGTGTCTTTTACTTGAACTATGTGAAGCATTTATTTGGGCTGCAATTTCTGAGGTGCAGTTAACTCTAATGAACTTATCCTCTGCAGCAGAGGTAACTCTGAGTCTTCCTTTCCTGTGGCGGTCCTCATGAGAGACAGTTTCATCATAGCACTCGATGGTTTTTGTGAGTGCAATTGAAGAAACCTTGAAAAATCTTGAAATTTTCCGCATTGACTGACCTTCATGTCTTAAAGTAATGATGGACTGTCGTTTCTCTTTGCTTATTTGAGCTGTTCTTGCTATAATATGTACTTGGTCTTTTACCAAATAGGGCTTTCTTCTGTGTACAATCCCTACCTTGTCACAACACAACTGATTGGCTCAAATGCATTAAGAAGGAAAGAAATTCCACAAATTAACTTTTAACAAGGCACACATGTTAATTGCAATGCATTCCAGGTGACTACCTCATGAAGCTGGTTGAGAGAATGCTGAGATTGTGCAAGGCTGCCATCAAGGCAAAGGGTGGCTACTTTGAAGAATCTCACATTTTAAAATATACTTTGATTTGTTTAACACTTTTTGGGTTACTACATGATTCCATATGTGTTATTTCATAGTGTGGATGTCTTCACAATTATTCTATAATGTATAAAATAGTAAAAATAAAGAAAAACCCTGGAATGAGTAGGTGTGCCCAAACTTTTGATTGGTACTGTAGATACAATTCTTTTAATAGTTGGTTATTCCCTGAGTACACTGAAAAATATATTTTTTAAATCCAATTACTTTCAGTCAAGTGTAGTTGGAAGGTAATAGGAGCCAAATTAAGTAATCTCCCTCTATTCTGCAGTGTACCTGATTGATGAACCCACGCTGCTGTGTAAACATGTTCCTGCATGCTGGACCTTCTGAGCTTCCTCAAATAGTTGATTCATACCAACTTAAACATACAGAATGTCTGCCTTTTTATTCTTATTGTTTGAACATACTCTCTCAACAGACATAGTGAGGCCCATTCTTGAATAACAGTAGGTCCAACAGCTCTCCTGTCATGCCCTCACTGCACTGAGGGAACTAGTAATGTCATCAGGTTACTCTACCAGAAATACCTGGACATACTCAAAAGACAAAAACACCTTCCAATCTGATCTTCAAATGGGTCATTTCCTGTATCGCAGACCTTAGGACATCGAGCCACCCTGACTAATAAACAACACTATCAGCTGTGGCAGATGATCTCCTGGTTTAGTAATGGTATAGCTATATTATCAGTAAGCAAAGCCTGATTCTTGGCACGTGATACCAAATGGGATTAAAGAGTTAGTTCAATGAAGCCTTTTATCTACTTCCCCAGAGTCAGATGAACTTGTGGATATTTTTCAGATATATCTTCGTCCAGTATCAAGGACGTTAGAGGTAGTTTGGCAAGCCAATGTTAACTAGAAATAGCAGAATGACTGGAAGAATACAGGAACAGCTAGCATGCAATTTTTGTCCCACAGACTTCCAGTCATTGCGCTAACCCTAGTTAGCAATTGTACTTACTTTAGTTAGCAACTTACTGTATACTAGACGCAGAGACATACAAATGGTATCCACAAGTTAATCTGACTCGGGGTTGTAGATAATTGCCATTGCCAAAATCCCAAATTAATATCAGACATGTTAAGCAAACTCAAAGGCCAAAAGCTGAGTTAATTTACAACGTTTTGTTGTCGATTACAAAGGGGGGCCTCTTTCCTATTCATTGCAATACCCTGTGAGGATTAGACCTTCAAGATCAGCCACAGCAAACAACATCACTGTTGTTCCTATTTACATTAGATCAGGGTCCTGACTCTGTCACTGGGGGTACTGGGGTGGCAGGTCGCCTAATGAGCCTAAAGCCTAAAGAGTCTTGGGCCAGTAACCGGAAGGTTGCTAGATCAAATCCCCGAGCTGACAAGGTTAAAAGTCTGTTGTTCTGCTCCTGAACAAGGTAGTTAACCCACTGTTCCTAGGCTGTCATTGTAAATAAGAATTTGTTCTTAACTGACTTGCCTAGTTAAATTAAAAAAAAAAAAAAACTTAACTGCGCATTGAGCATTTTACTTCAGTTGGCTGTTGGTATTTTTAAACAATTTCTGGTAAAAAAAAAATTAAGAAGAAAAAAAAAAGAAGATGTTTGCTAATTGAATAATTGGATTGAGAGACGGACAACTGCATCTAAAACAAGAGAGTTAGGCCGGGGGAGGAGGACGAGGTCCGGGTATAAAGAGTGATGTCAACAGTCAGAGACTACACTCTGACCACCGAACACATACAAGGAGTTTGAACATCAGTAGTGCGCTGATACCTTTAGGAAAAGGTAAGACATCTTCATCCTTTTTGCTTCGTCTGGTTTGAATCTCGAATTCATGCTGACAAAAACTGTAATGTAGCTGAAAGAAGTTGGTAAATGCTTTCCTTTATATATGTAGCCCTCCAGTTTGAAATTGGGACATCTGTGTTCATGGGTAGAGTGAACTGTTATTTTTATTTATTTATTTATTTGATTTAAATATATATATATATATCAGCTTTCATATTGCAGATAGATTGTAGCTTCCATCAATGTAATTGTCTGCATCACTTCCAATCCCCCATATATATTTTGCTAATATATATATATACATAGATACACATACATACACACATATACATACACATATAAAAACATACATATACACATACATGCATACACATACATACATATACATACATATATATATAATGCTTAGGCCTCTACTTCCAGATTATGCATACTAAATACATTTTATGGACACAGTTTATTTTACAATAGTTTTATTTTGTTTGTTTTTACACCTGTCCTTCTTTCTACCCTCAACCTCTCCCATCTATTTCTGATGTCCATCCGGTTTGATTTGCCATTTTTTTTCAAACTGTGCTCTTTCACAAAAGTTCTTAACCCATTTACGTTTTACGGACACAGTATGTTTTCCATGAATTATCTTGTTATTATTTGTTGTTATTAGTCCCAACCTTCAGCTCCATTCAACCCCTCCCATCTATCTCTTAACACCATCCATATTCAACTGTGCTGTGATGTTTCACAAAAGTTGTTTCTACATATTGCAATTGAAAATCATTTTTTTTGCTAAAAGTATTATTATATTATTGATCGATTGGCTATGGCTTTTCAAGTCACCCAGTAGTGCTATCTGCAGGGTTAGCTCCAGGTAATTATTGCAATTCTTCAGCCATTCCTGAACCTGTGACCGAAAACAAGCTACATACGGACAGTACCAGAACAAATGATCTAATGATTCTCTGACTTCTCAGCAAAATCTGCAAAGCTGAAAGTGAACTGTTGCCCTTAATTGAATATTACACGCTCCACAATTATGAGCCTCAAATGTTATGTTCGAAAACACTCGTGTCTAGCCTGTTAATACTTGTCAGTCTGATTTAGTAGGGGATAGTAAAAGGTATTAGGTGAATTACTTGGTAAGGATTATTTTGGTCATTCAGGTCAATGATGGAAAAGCAGCGTAGCATCCTTCCTGTAGTTGCATAACGTTTGCAACACTCAGGCTTATAACTACTCTGTCTCATTGATTGATATCTGACACTGGAAATGCAGGTGTGATCAATCTCCGTCAGCCTCCTGGTATTGTCCGCCATTTGTAGGAGAAATGTGCTACTATTCCATTGTGGAAAATATCTCTCTTATGAAGACAGCTGACTGCTGACAATCCAGTCCAGTCTTAACCTCATGTAGACTACTGAAATATAGTCAACTACTCCCTGTATATGGTGCACTGTCTCTGCATCACTCTCCAAATGCAACTCGAGAAGGGCACTCTCCATGGTCCTGATCTCATCAATTGATTGAATACCGGGCTGGATTTTGAGACCCGGAGCCATGGACAGCACCATTCTTGAGTATAGAAAGTGATGCAGTACCAAATTACAAACACGAGAAATGATAATGCCCACTGGGCACACAATGGTTGAATCAACGTTGTTTCCACATCATTTTAACGAAATTACGTTGAACCAACATTGATTTGACGTCTGTGGCCCAGTTTGTACACTCTTAGAACAAAAAGGTGCGATCTCGAAACTTAAAGGGTTCTTCGGCGTTCCCCATAGGAGAACCTTTTGAAGAACCCTTTTTGTTTGCAGGCAGAAGCCTTTTGTTTGCAGGTAGAACCCTTTTGCAACCCTTTTGGGTTCCATGTAGAGCCCTTTGTACAGAGGGTTCTACCTGGAACCAAAAAGGGTTCTACTTGGATCCAAAAAAGGGTTCTCCTATGGGGACAGTCAAAGAACCCTTTTGGAACCCTTTTTTCTAAGTGTGTAGTGACTAGTTGACTAAAACCAGTGGAGGAAAGTGAAGACCATCCCCCTCAGTGAACTTAATTAAATTAAAAAAGAGAAACATAGATAAAACTATAGTAAATATATTCACATCACTAAACCATGTCACAAAACCTAGGAGGCTCATGGTTCTCGCTTCTGTCCTCCTCTGGGTACATTGGGTATATAAACCTAGGAGGCTCATGGTTCTCACCCCCTTCCATATATAGTTCTCGCTTCTGTCCTCCTCTAGGTACATTGACTTCAATGCAAAACCTGGGAGGCTCATGGTTCTCACCCCCTTCTATAGACTTACACAGTAATTATGACAACTTCCGGAGGACGTCCCCCAACCTATCAGAGCTCTTGCAACATGAACTGACATGTTGTCCACCTAATCAAAATAGCAGGGAATGAATCTAGTACTGAAAGCGTAAGCTACAACTAGCTAGCACTGTGGTGCAGAAAATGTGGTGAGTAGTTGACTCAAAGAGAGAGAAAGACAATAGTTGAACAGTTATGAACAAATTCAATTCTTCCAAAATGAAGGAGAAGCAAAAGAGAGAGAGAGAGAGATATTGGTTGTAATTTTTATTTATTTTTTACTTTCACTTAGCTAGAGAATGCAGTTAGCTAATTTAGCCTACTCAAACACAAACAGAGAGGGTTGCTATGTTAGCTAGCTGGCTATGGCTATCCAACACTGGAACTCTTCCAAGTGAAGGTAAGCTTTTGGTTTTATTAATGTATTGCCACTGGGGCCCACCGGAGTCACTGCTAAACTGCTTTCTGACTGTACACTGTACTGCATGATTGTAGCTAGTGGGTTTACTAACGCGTTAGTTCTAGTAGCTATGTTGACTATGACGTGACAACGATGTAGGCTGTGTGTAGCGGTTATAGCGGTCATGATATGAAGGTTTAGCTTGGAAAGTTTTTTTTGCCTGGTCAAAGACAGCTGATGTGTTGTGTACTGAAGTCCACAAGTGAAGGGAAAAGCTGAGAGGAGGAGAGTGCGTAGATAGTTTGCGAGAAATAATTATATATACAACGAGCAAAGTGATCATGCTGTTTTTATGTGGCTGCTATGAAAGTGAACTGTGTTTGCGTGTGATCAGGGGTGTATTTATTCCACTGGTTCTGTTGAAAAACATTTCTTAAAAGAAAGCAAACAGAACGAAACAGGGATAAAAATACAGAAATTCGTCTCATAGAAATTCACATTTGCTACTGTTGGACTAATGATGACTCCCTAGATCAGCTAGATGCAGGCAAGAGTGTGCAAGGCGGTGTTGAATAACACCTTGATTATTCAAAAGGATCTATGTTGTAAACCTTCATTCATAGACTAGGTTGTAGCAACCTCATGATGGCTACAGGGGAAATCAGAGCATCATGTAGTAGCCTAAACCTATCGATGTTACATTGAGCTGGGTGAATGGAATAGGAATGACAGTCATCCAATATGCTGTAATAGAAATAAGGCCATGCTAATCCTCCCTCATCGTAAACGGCACCGACCGCCGCTGGCTAAAACTTATTCTTCAATTCGACTAAAATGAGATTCTTCTTATTCTTCTTTTCACGCCTCTTATGTGTATTGATACTGTAATGATCTCATGTCATTATCTTCATCTATCTGCTGTAAATCTTTCAGGAAAATAAGACATCTTGTGACCTTGTGAATGCTTTTTTGGGGGGGGGGGGGGACTTTGGTCAATGTGTGGAATCCATCAGGGACGTGAGGATGAAAACCGTCCTTTTAGATTGACTTTGAGCCGTGACAAGAATAGTGTGACGTAAGAATACGCTACCGTGTAATTCCTGCCCGGGTACTTTGAGGTTTTGTCCAGGTTTCCTGTGCAGTCTATTGGATGAGATTTGTTGATAGCAGCAGTGCGAAAAGATAATCCCCAGCCAAGATTTGGCTAAAGGTAACTCACAGTGATGCTGTAATCTCATTCCACCAGATTAGCCATCCGCCTTTCCCTGGCCCTCGACACTGACGGAGCATCCTTCCATCTCATTGCTGGAATAGGGTTATTCCTGATTGTGATCTACATTCACCTTTTTGTCGTGGCATTTTTATAAAGTCACACATTGTACATGTTTTTTTGTTTGTTTTTGTCTTCCACAGAAATATACCTGAAGTTGCTGTAGAATGGCTAAGTGAGTCAAACCTTTTCTATTAGGGGGTAGCAACACTCTGTGTTTCATACCTTTCTATTGCATGTAGGCCTATCTGATATAAACTTACTTGCTGGTATACTTTAAATGGAGCAGAATAGGAAACGGTCTCTAACAAATATGGCAAGCAATACTTTTAAGAGCTCAGAGGACTGCTGACTGCAACCGGAGAAAGCTCACACCAGAAATAACTTGGCTCCTATCCAACACTGAGCACATGCATATTAATAACACGAAGTGTTACCGTTTGCAAATGATTTTTCTGATTGTCAGAGGCATTAGGCTTACCTCAGACTTTTCATCTCTCATAAGAAAAACTCCATAGAGCAGTGTTTCTTCCAAAGGTTTTAATGACATTGATGCCATAAGGTGCTAATCAAAGTCAATGAATAGGTTTCCCCTGAGGGATTATGAAAGGAGAGCTCCATTCAGTTCAACAGTATTGGAGAGAGAGGCAGGCAAGGCTGCAGCTTTGACTTGAGCATCTGTGAATACCCCAAGCACTATGTGATGAATGGTCACTCATGCAGGGTGGCTTACAGCCCAAGTCCAATCCACTCGGTTCGGTAAAACTACACCCAAGGGTTAATTCCTCAGCTCTGCTCTTGTAAGACGACATATGACCATGACTTATGGTCCGACAAACACATATACAAACTCAGGATTGGGAAACATTTTGGACAAAACATGTCAGTTATCATCATTTAGTATAAATGATGTGTTTAATCAGGTTGTGTCGTCATTAGTTGCACACCTGCACACATTTGATGAACTGTTGATTTGACCATTTGTCTTTCTCACTACTTGGAATGAACTTTGTGTGTTTTATCCATTCAGAATGTGCCACTATACAGTGGAACACTTGGAATGCTGCTGAGTTTGACTGTTTCCTTTCTCTTTGATCTTTGCTAAGGTTATACAAGAAAACCTCTGGGAATGGCACAGTAAGTGAAAACCTTTTCTCGTCTCTCTAATAATACTTGCCCCCATGGAAATAGAGACCATCACCGATTTGTGACGAACGTGAAAGAGCTCCAGTTACATTCTGTGTTGACATTTTCTTCTTCTTCCTTTCTTCAGCTTACCCTTTACCTGGGAAAGAGAGACTATGTCGACCATGTTCAGAATGTGGACCCTATCGGTAAGTCTTACTTTTAGACTTCGCACTTATGTTTCGTATCCAGTTTCGATATTTGTGTTGAGGGGCAAATCTCTCAAATCTCTACCCATCGTTGTTACAGAGGGAGTGGTGAAAATTGATTCTGCAGGCCTTGCAGGCAGGAAAGGTACACTTTCTTTTACAATACTATTTTTTTTACAGAGAAGTTGCTCATGTTAGCAATTCTGCGGAATGATAACACTCTGGTTCATGTTTATCCTGTTCTCTCCAGTGTTTGTGAAGCTGGCGTGTGCCTTCCATTATGGCCGCGAGGACCTGGATGTCATTGGACTGTCCTTTAGGAAAGACATCTGGGTCAAGCACATCCAGTTGTACCCTGATGCTGGCCACAAACCCAACCTCACTCCCATGCACGTTTGCCTGCTCAAGAAGGCAGGAGAGCAGGGCCATGCCTTCACTTTCGATATTGCCACAAACCTTCCCTGCTCTGTCACACTCCAGCCAGGACCAGAAAATGCTGGAAAGGTAGGCCCTTGCCTTGATAATAGTTTTCTTTCTTTTTTTACCCCAGATAGATAGAATTCCATGATTCATTATATTTACATTGACCTTTTGTGTACACCTAGGCTTGCGGTGTGGACTTTGAAGTCAAGACGTACATTGCAACTGAGGCAGACCCCGAAGAGAAACTTGATAGGAAGTGAGTGGCTATCCAAATCTTTGTGTTGTTTATTGAAATATTTCACACACATTAGAGATTCTCAACATGTTAAAACCAATTGTTTCTTTCTGACCTTTTTTCTTCTCTGCCTCCCTGTCTCCCTCCCTTCTTCACTTTGCTCATTTCCCCCTCCGTCTTTGTAGAGACACTGCCCGCATGACCGTCCGTAAGATCCAGTTTGCCCCAGACGCGACTGGTGCTCCTGGGCCCAAGGCTGACATCTGCAAGAGCTTCATGATGTCTGACAAGCCTGTCCACCTACAGGCCTCTCTGGAGAAGGAGGTGAGTTACACAGAAGGCCTCGCTGGATTCTACAGCGCATCTACTGTAGCAACTTTATTGGAACACATAATATAAAGGGGATGCAGACATTAGACAATTTTGCCTTCTTATTGATCTACTATCAGATCTACTATCATGGAGATCCGATCGACGTCAACATCAAAGTCAAAAATGAAACCTCCAGAACAGTGACAAAAATCAAAATCATAGGTAGGTCTATCACCACTGACTCTGAATGTTAGAACTAAAATGCTCTACTTCATTTGGTAACGGGGGTCTCTTTCCTTCAGTTGAGCAGACTACAGACGTGGTTCTCTACTCCGCAGACAAATACACCAAAACCGTACTTTCTCAAGACTTTGGGTGAGTAGACAGAAACCCACCCTCAGGCTATGTCCCTCTCCTCCTCGTCTTCTATGGAGGGCACTTCCCCTGATGCTCTGGGTCCTAACATCTCCGACCTTCTCTTACAGAGAGACAATAGATCCCAATAGCAGATTCGATAAATCCCTTGCCATCACCCCCCTACTGGCTGAAAACAAGAAGAAGCGCGGTCTGGCGCTGGACGGCAGACTGAAGGACGAGGACACGAACCTGGCCTCCAACACTATGTGAGTGGCAGCCATTAATATTATCACATTCAGATCTAGACTGGAACAACCTGAGTCCATTTCTCACCGTCTTCTCCTTTCCCCCAATTAGTATTAGAGCCGGTATGGATAAGGAAGTGTTGGGAATCTTGGTCTCCTACAAAATCAAGGTCAACTTGATGGTGTCTTCAGGAGGGTAAGGCATAAAATATGATTATTCTTTGCTTGTAAGCCAATGTCATGCTTTCCATTGAATTGGAGGAAAATAACACGTTCTAATCTACTATGTTCTTTACCCCCATTCAGCTTGTTGGGAGGTCTCACAGCCAGTGACATACAGGTGGAGCTCCCGCTGATTCTCATGCATCCCAAACCCCAAGGTGAACTGACAGTATGACCGAATAAATAATAGGATTTGCCATATCTAATAAACTCTATCCAAGTAGAGCTGATGTGCTGAGGGTGTACTGTCTCTCTCTCTACTCATTCAGAGTTGCTGCTAATGTACCCATTCTACTCTTTCCCCTTCTACCATAATGAACCCTATTACACGAACAGAAGTGTGAGTATAAAATGATAGAACACAATAAACAAGCATGTATTAGTAGCACACACCACAGTATTCAGCTTAAAGTGTTGTTTTTTGAATTGCCTTATGAGTTTGGGTTGTTCTCATGTTTCCCCCCACCCAGAGTAGAAACCTCTAAGGGTGAAGGTGAGCTTCTATCCGACAGACTTGTAGACCCTACTCTACTGTAGACATACCTTTGATGTGAAGTGCCTGTTCATTGATGGGCTGTTGAACTCTGGTCTTTATAGAGGCCAGGCTTTGCCCTGGATAGAATTAGCAGGAAGGCAGGCACCCACGGTTGTATTTCAATTAAGTAAAAAAAAAAAAACACAAAAAAAAAACTGTTGATTACTCAGATGATCCTGTGACTAAATCGAATCCTTGTAATCATGGCGTTACTTCAGGACCAGAGTTCACTGCCTCAGTTCACATGCTGTCCTTCACTGTAGTCGTCTGGGACAGTCACCAAGCGGCGATACTGATTGTATATGTTTTGTGAATCCCCAGAAGGGAAGTCACGCTTGAGGTTGAGTAAATTCCCTCAGCAGTAGAGAAAAGAAAGAGGGACTGCAAAGACGAATGGAGCGACGCCGTTGACAGCTGCTCAGATTGAGACTGACGAACAAACCAACGTAGAAACAGGAGCACCTCATAAGAAGAACCATCCATCAAATACACGACATTGATTTATTTTGCTATTACAGACATGTCTTCAGTTGTGGTTTTGTGAGCTTGTACTGTATGTTGATACCCAGTCATGCATATGAATCATATCGCTTTACCATTCACTCTGTACTTCTCACATAAATCCATGGGGGGGGGGGGGGGGTCAACGATCACATCCAACCAGTGGCGACGTGTCATTCAGGGCAGGTGGGGCCGTTTTGAACCATTTTTTTTGTTTGCCTGTTGTGCATGTTATTTTGGCATTCATACGTGTCACATATCAGTTTGCAAATAATGTAAAACATGGTCTCTTTTTTTGCTTTCTTGAGTAAGGCAGCTCCAAAATGCAGGTGTTTCAGCCTAGCTCAGTGCTTTCTGTGGTGGTGGTGGGGCAGCCAGCGGAAGATATGGAGCATAGGATTTGTTCTCTAGTTGCGCTGTGATTGCCTCAGTGTTCTGTCACTCATGGGAACACTATGTCACTGAAAAATCTACGGGTGGAGCTTGAAAATTCAATCCCCTTGAGTGCTGCCATAGACTTACAATAGAAGTGCCCATCCAAGAAGGCTCAAGGTCATTGGCCACAGATAAAATGACGTTAAATCACGTTATATCTACCTTAGCTTTGATTGGACTGATCCTGTCAACATCATACTTTCAAAATCTTAGCTCGCAAGCTAGACAAGCAGTCATCATCATGCATCAAGTCGGTAATCTACTGCCAAATCCTTTTCAATCCTTGTCATACGAAGAGAAATTACAGATAAAACGCATCGGTGCTCATCGGCCATTGGACATTACACAACAAGTTGGAAATCGCAAATTCAACAATGAGTGCTCACTGCAGCCCCGGGTTCGATCCCAGGTTGTGTCACAGCCGGCTGTGCCCGGGAGACCCATGAGGCGGCACACAATTGGCCAAGCGTCATCCGGGTTAGGGGAGGGTTTGATTGGCAGCAATGTCCTTGTCTCATCGTGCTGTAGCAACTCCTTGTGGTGGGCCGGGTGCCTGCAAGCTGACTTCGGTCATCAGTTTGACAGTGTTTCCTCCGACACATTGGTGCGGCTTGCTTCCGAGTTAAGTGAGCAGTGTTTCAAGAAGCAGTGCGGCTTGGCTCTCAACATTCGCCAAGTCCGTAGGGGAGTTACAGCGATAAGACAAGATCGTAACTACCAATTGGATATCACGAAAAAAGGGGGTAACGCCATGGGCAAGAAAAGTTTGAATACATTGGCCATGCTGTCAATCCAGCATGAATTCTGCAGAATTCAAAACAACTGGAAACTTGGAACTGGGAAATCTCAGACTTCAGTGAATTCAAGACGACTGGGAACTCGGATAAAACTAGCTCTGACTGGGAAATACAGAAAATCATTTTGAACGGTCATTCAACTCGGAATTCCAAGTTGGGATTTCGGGCCTCTTTCTAGAGCCCACAAGAAGGACCGCTGCGCCACCTTCCTGTTCAAGTGAGCACAGCACAACAAGGTGAGTCCAAAAATGTATTGTATGCTGCTGCATAAATTATGTGATAAGCCAGGGAGATATGTATACTGTAGCCAAGAAAGTAATATTAAGTGTACAGTATGTTTTTTAGTAAGCTGGTAGTTGCCCATGTGCCTCACCCTAAAAATGTGGTCCCTTTCCTCCCTCATAACTTAGCCTACTGTTCTGACTTGATGGTGCACATGTAGCCTATAGCCTTTTTTAGAGAAATGTCACCATCGAATATTGTAAGAGCTTTCATTGTCTGCTTATATGCCCCCTTTATTTATCCTGCGGTTCTGACTTGGTGTACAGGGATAATACTGTAAGAATTATGTCACTGTACATTTGCTAAACAAATAGTTATATTGTTTTTTGAAAAGGCAGTAAATGAGGCTGAATTACCTGTTTTGTTGTCAGACAAACCTCCACTGATAGCCAGGTGTAACGGTGGTAAGGATTCACTCCATAGTGCTGATAAGAAAGCTCTGCTTTATGTACTCCATAAAAGTTTGTGGCCACTATTTGTCATCGATATAGTGCAATGAATGTATTGTTTAGTGTTGTGTTGTGTAATGGCTTTGCTTGCATGCATAATTATATATACAGTATTTTTGCCCCACCAAGATTGACATGCTAAAATCTCCACTGCATCCAACATACAGGGGGTTTATTGGTTTGTCAATAAAATCCTACTCATAAACTACTCCAACCGACAGGGAGTCCGGTAGTTTATCATGTTCAAAGAATTGAGTTTTTCTGTGAGATGTATGTATGTATGTATGTACGTATGTTTTTGGCTGATAAGTAATTGAACCAAATAAAAACACCACATATACTTCTAAGATTGCTTTTTCAGCCATTCATTGCAGTGCATTTAGGTGAGATGTCCATGGCGCTGAACTGGCATCGGGTAATGAGGGGTCTTCATAGCAATAAATGTTTTATGGTGTTCTCTAACATACACCAGGCACATGTCCAGCAAACCATGTCATTTTTTTCAATACTTTACTACAATAAAAAATATTTAAATACTATCATAAGTACTCACCCCCCTTGGATTTTTTGGTCGATGATCTACACAAAAAAACTCCATAATGTCAAAGTGAAAAGAACATTATGTAAATGTGTACAAATAACTGAAATGTCTTGATTTTTCACTGAGTCTAAAAATCATTACGAACACCTGCCCATTCCATGACATAGACTGACCTGGTGAATCCAGCTGAAAGCTATGATCCCTTATTGATGTCACTTAAATCAGTGTAAATGAAGGGGAGGAGAAGTGTATTTGTGCCACTCAGAGGGTGAATGGGCAAGGCAAAATATTTAAATGCCTTTGAACGGGGTATGGTAGTAGGTGCCAGGCGCACCAGTTTGTGTCAAGAACTGCAAGGTGTGTTTTTCACTCTCAATAGTTTCCCTTGTGTATAAGGAATGGTCCACCACCTAAAGGACATCCAGCCAACCTGACACAACTGTGGCAATCATTGGATTCAACATGGACCAGTGTCCCTGTGGAACGCTTTCGAGGACAGATTCAACCACAAAGACGAGGGAGCCTTCCCAATGCCTCAAAAAGAAGGGCACCAATTGGTAGATGGGTATAAAAAAAATTAAAAAAGCAGACACTGAATATTCCTTTAAGCATGGGAAAGTTATGAACTGGCTTTAGATGGTGTATTAATACATCCAGTCTCTACTCAATGCAAAGATACAGGCTTCCAATTCCTTCCTAACTGAGTTGCCGGAGAGGAAATAAACCCCTCAGGGATTTCACCATAAGGCCAATGGTGATTTTAAAACAGTTACGGAGTTTAATGGCTGCTATTGTTTTTGTGTCACATAAAATGAAGTAGAATTGCGTGAAATGTGTTTATAAAATACCAAATGTTTTCAGTGCAAAGAAAGAAGAAACATATGTAATACGTCATAGCCTATAGACTCGGCTATACGTGCTCAGACATGCATTGAACGTTATTTTTTTGCGAACGGTGATTGAGTTATATTATTAAGCTAAATTATGACTATCCAATCTACTCGTCACCTTATAAATATAGGCTCTTACATAAGTCTCCAAATGCGATGATGAATGGAATGCTTTATTTATAAAGGTGCATTTTTATTGTCAAAATGTTCTTCCCCAAACTTGAAACTCAAGCGCGGCCTATGAGCTGACCAGGTTCCCAGGTGTCTCCCTGTCTCCCTGTGTCTCAGGCAGTGCAGGAGCTTCCTGGTGGAGGAGAAAATGATAGTGAGAGTGATCCTGAAGGGTGCTGTGGAGTCTTATCAGGCTATCTGTACCTGCTGGCCCTCCTCGGCATCTCAGCAGGCGACGCCAGCGCCATTCTCTGCTGTAGCCAGGCCTTCATCTTCCTACTCTCCTGGATCGGTCTCAATGACCACTTAAAATCAAATCAAATCACATTTTATTGGTCACATACACATGTTTAGCATATGTTATTACGGGTGTAACGAAATCCTTGTAATTATTATATTTTTTTTAAATTGTGGGTGTAAGCAGTGGCGAATTTAGGTATAGGCGACATGGGCAGGCGCCCCGGGCCGCATAATAATAAAATAACTAAAAAAAACTATTCGGAATGGTTACATTTGAGCGATCGGTTTCCTATCGCTCATTTGCACGTCATGTCAATGATATCATGTCACCATGGGGGACTGTGGGTCAATTAACCTCGTCAGAGTGGGCGCCCTGATTCTAGTTTGTGAGCTAGGCAGGCTACTGCCTGGGTTCGCCCAGGAAGCCATACAGGCTAGAACCTCCGCTGGGTGTAAGGACATCAAAGCTTCCATTCAATTCGCAAAGGTATATATTTCCCTTCACACCTCGGGTGCATTCAGTTTGACAGAACGGTGTTCAACGTTTACTTCAATGGAAATGGTACTGTACTGAAAGACCAGTTGAAGAACAGCCAATTAGAGCACACTGGAAGAAGTTAAGCAACACTAAAGCTACATTTTAAAAACATATAGTTTACTTAACTGAAGTTACTTTGAAAAACTACTTTGTGATAAAATAATCATATCTAAATCTTAAATATCATTGAACAAATCATTCTGGAGTCAGATGTTAAAATAATGTTTAATTTAGCCTATTAAACACAAAAACTAAGTATCTAGTGAGAATTGGGAAGGACTGATGCTGAAAAAATAAAGGAAATTCTTGCCTACTTCCTATTTTATTTTTGCAAAAGAAGTAGTGTGCAGTTCCCGTTGCTAGCTACACTGCTACATGGCAAAAAAAGTTATGAACTACTGAAAACACTACCTACTGTAAATTTCAATTTAGTTCAACTTCCAACAAGCTACAGCAAAATGTAGTTGAACTACGTGATTATGGTGGCCCAAAGGGCGATTGTGTATGGTGTGCTGCAGGAGATTGCAATGGATAATGATCACACCCTTATTGATCAGGCCACACCCACCCACCACAAATACCTCAAAAGCTGCACAGTAATGGAAAACTGTAATTTATACGGTAATTTTGTAAAACATTTTACTGCAGCATACTGTAAATTATGGTGCATTGTGGGAAAATGTTGTGGCCAGGGAAAGAATTGCTGTTTGTTGAATGGTACTGTATGTCCATCCCACAGAATACAGTACCGTACTGTATTTTTGGAGCTAGTTCCACCCATTAGTGAGAGTGCTGTACCAATTTAACTGGTATGTGGTTGATATTGATATTCATTGATATTCTGTCATGTGTAAGCACATCACCGGGCAGCCAATCTGTTTTCACAAATCCCATGTATACTGAACAAAAATATAAACGCAACATGTAAAGTGTTGATCCCACAAAAAGCTTATTACTCTCAAATGTTGTGCACAATTTTGTTCACATCCCCCCTAGTGAGCATTTCTCCTTTGCCAAGATTATCCATCCATCTGACAGGTGTGGCATATCATTACACAAGTACAACTTGTGCTTCGGACAATAAAAGGCCACTCTAAAATGTGCAGTTTTGTCACACAACACAATGCCACAGATGTGTGCAATTGGCATGCTGACTGCAGGAATGACCACCAGACTTGTTATCAGATAATTGAATGTTAATTTCTCTACCATAAGCCGCCTCCAACATCGTTTTAGAAAATTTGGCAGTACACGGAACCAGGCCAACCCAGGACCTCCACATACAGCTTCTTCACCTGCGGGATCATCTGAGACCAGCTACCTGGACAGCTAATGAAACTGTGGTTTTGCACAACCAAAGAATTTCTGTATAAACTGTCAGAAACAGTCTCAAGGAAGCTCATCTGCATGCTCGTTGTCCTCACCAGGGCCTGACCTGACTACAATTCGACGTCGTAACCAACTTCAAGGGCAAATGCTCACCTTTGATAGCCACTGGCACACTGGAGTAGTGCGCTCTTCACGGATGAATCCCGGTTTCAACTGTACTTGGCAGATGGCAGACGTGTTGGCCAGCAGTTTGCTGATGTCAAGTCAACATTGTGAACAGAATGCCACATGGTGGAGGTGGAGTTATCGTATAGGCATGCATAAGCTACGGACAACGAACATAATTGCATTTTATCGATGGCCATTTGAAAACACAAAGATACCGTGACAAGATCCTGAGGCCCATTTCTGTGCCATTCATCCCCCGCCATCACCTCATGTTTCAGCATGATAATGCACAGCCCCATGCTGCAAGGATCTGTACACAATACCTGGAAGCTAAAAATATCCCAGTTCTTCCATACTCATCTGACATGTGGGCCGGCCATTGAGCATGTTTGGGATGCTCTGGATCGACGCGTACGACAGCGTGTTCCAGTTCCCGACAATATCCAGATACTTTGCAAAGCCATTGTGCTTCGGATGCCAGCAGCATACCACCCTGCATACCACTGCAGGCTTGCTTCTGAAGCTAAGCAGGGTTGGTCCTGGTCAGTCCCTGGATGGGAGACCAGATGCTGCTGGAAGTGGTGTTGGAGGGCCAGTAGGAGGCACTCTTTCCTCTGGTCTAAAAAAAAATATCCCAATGCCCCAGGGCAGTGATTGGGGACACTGCCCTGTGTAGGGTGCCGTCTTTCGGATGGGACGTTAAACGGGTGTCCTGACTCTCTGAGGTCATTAAAGATCCCATGGCACTTATCGTAAGAGTAGGGGTGTTAACCCCGGTGTCCTGGCTAAATTCCCAATCTGGCCCTCAAACCATCATGGTCACCTAATAATCCCCAGTTTACAATTGGCTCATTCATCCCCCTCCTCTCCCCTGTAACTATTCCCCAGGTCGTTGCTGCAAATGAGAATGTGTTCTCAGTCAACTTACCTGGTAAAATAACGTTAAAATAAAAAATAAAATAAAATTGAAGAGGAGTGGGACAACTTTCCACAGGCCACAATCAACAGCCTGATCAATTCTATGCGAAGGAGATGTGTCGCCATGCATGAGAGAAATGGTGGTCACACCAGATACGGACTGGTTTTCTGATCCTCACCTCTACCCTTTTTTTAAGGTATCTGTGACCAATAGATGCGTATCTGTATTAAAAGTTATATGAAATCCATAGATTAGGGCCTAAATCATTTGTTTCAATTTACTGATTTCCTTATATGAACTGTAACTCAGGAAAATCTTAGAAATTGTTGCATGTTGCGTTTATATTTTTGTTCAGTGTAATTACAGTAAAATACTGTGAAAACCCCAATCCCTTCAATTAAATTACTTAATCCATTCATTCATTACGATAACAGTAGCATTTACTTTTTTACAGTACAACAGGGTCAATGTATTGTAATGTGCGTCATTACACAGTACTTGTTTTGATACTGTATTTAGATTACAGTAGGTGTACTGCAAAATGAAATACAGTAACTTCAAGCCAACCCCTTTGCAGTGTGTTAAAACAGTCCGAAAATGAAAGTGCCAATATTTGAGGGTTCTGAACAATAGAAAATGATCGAGGACTATTGTACTGTATCTGTCCCATTGTGGCGTCTGTGAGCGCGCAGCAACGCCATTGAGACCATCTCCATTTTTGGCCACTTTGAGTCCTCTAACTATCTCTATGTTCTGAACACCTCCTTAGTGGTGTGGTCATATCTAGATGGGATACAGCTTTGGTGATATAGATTTTTTTCCCTAACCCTAACCCTTTCCCTAACGTTAACCTTATTATTCTAACCTGCTACGCTAAATCTCCTAACCAGCTGCGTAAGTTCTCCTAACTAATCACAGGAGTGGTTCTGGGAGTAGGCTCAGCTTCAACCACAGCCCTCTCTCTACAAGGTCATCGCCTGACTCATCTATGGACACGACTTCTTCCTGTTCAGAACAGGAAAATCTTAACTGTTGTGGTGGGAAGACATATTCATGTGTTCGTTGTTTTCAGGTGTCGTTTAGAAAGTGAGTGGGAGAGATGCAGCCGGGTGCGGCAAGTGTTTTGCTGTCCTATGTGGGGATATGCAGCTGTGTATGTGCTGCTCTACCTCACACATGTGGAGTACTGGCCTCTAACCCACTACATCCTCGGGGACACATTGCGTGTGAAGGCCTCCCTGCTCCTCTGTAACACTCCACCGCTCATTTCTGTCCAGATATTAAATTAGCAAATGTTTCAATCGTATTCCTCCCCTCTCATCATCAGCTTTTAATGTGCTGGTGAATCTATGAAGTGTGCTTGCCTACCCCACCCTTATTTCTCTTGGAATGTTACCAAGTATCCCAGCTAATACAGGTACAGAATAATTAGATGTATCTGTTTAAATAAAACCCCAATAATAAATCAAGAGAAACAATGGTGTCATGAGAGATCTTCATACATGTTTTCCTGAGGTCATTGTTGGCATCTCAAACAGCATTCCACTATGCCTGATCTCTACTGTATCTCTGCAGCGTTGGATTTCTATGTCGCTGCAGCCCCACAGCTCAGCCGGGTCAGAGTGGCTGCAGCAGCTATCATCGTGATGGGCTACCTCTTACTGCTGCTCCCAGGAAACTGGGATGACAGTGTTGTCCACTGGATAGAGGGTTTGTAGCAAGGAGGATGACAAGAGGACAGCGTGGTTGAAGATGATGGAGGAGCAAATGCAAAGCCCAAGCGCAAACTAGCAGGCATTTCTGCCCTAACTTGATGCTTTGGTTGTACAGGGCAAAGCTTGGTGTCAAAAGTCTCTCGAAATGAACAACAAACATTCAATGCATTGTCTTGTGTCTTTAAGAGCTGAAGTGCCAGATGGCCATATGTTACAACATTGTGGAGAGTGGATTATGTGTTTCTAGATACCGTCAAATAAAAAAAATCGGTATTTCTCTATGCAGAAAATGAAATGCATGTTCTATTTTACTTATTTGATTTTTCTTATCTCTATGGCGGTAGCTTCAGTTTCTGAGCTGGCTGTATTCTTCCAGCACGAAAGGTGGCGGTAGCGGAGCTCAACCGTTACACCTTAAGTTAAGTCAGTGCACGCATGTGTACAACGTTTTTTTGGGGGAAGAAACGGCGTGCAGCAACCAGGCATAGCAGTGGAATTATGGCACTGAATGCAGGTAAATAAGACAACTTATTTTCTTAAATACTCATGTTTTACTTTGGTTGGCGTTCTCACAAGTTTATTTTGCTAATTGTCTTTCAGAATGCCAGACTCCGACGTTTTTGGGAATGAAAGTTTAGCCTGAAAGCCCACTTTGACAGCTAGCATGGTTAGCTTAGCCAGCTAACGTTAGCTAGTTGGCTAATTAACTTGCCAGCTAGGTGTTTTGGTCTACCGGTGTCTCCAGTTCAGTTAGCACAAACTGACGTCGCGTGATACTTGCTTGCTAACCATCTAGTTAACTCACTTATCTAAAGTTATCAGCCGCTAACATTATCTGGGTTAACTGAAATCGACTATCTACTGTCAGTTTGATAAGCTAACTAATTTAGCTAGCTGCGTGATGAGCAAGCCAGCCGGTACTACTGTAACGTTAGGTGCTTTTAGTAACGCGGGTGTATTGCACAAAAACAGTCCGCATGAAGCCAGAAGTTAAATACAATTCCGTTTCAACTTAGCTACTGTGTCGGTGGAGGGAATTTGAGACATTATCAAAAGGGTGGTATTATTAAGCAGACGTTCCAAACGTGGGTCTGTTGTAGACCCAATTCCTCTCTGCTTACCGCTGCTCTAGAGGCGTCACTACGATTTTAGGCTGTATCACAACTGGCGGTGATTGGGAGTTCTATAGGGCGGCGCACAATTGGCTCAGCGTCGTCCGGGTTTGGTCGGTGTAGGCCGTCATTGTAAATAATAACTTGTTCTTAACTGACTTGCCTAGTTAAATAAAAAAAACGAATGTCAATATAATTGAAAGCAATTCTAGTGTATGCAAATACACACACGTTTCTAAAAACAGCTAGCCAGCCAGCTGTGTCCAAATGACTGAGTTCTGGTTGCTTTAATGTCGGTTTACTCCTCTCATCCACCATGGTTGCCCTGTCAGATGATGATGACTTTGAGTGGACACCCCCTTCAGAATCTGAGATGAAGGTTATTCATGCTCAGCGGGAACGACAGGACAAGATAAGCAAGCTCATGGGCGCCTACCTCCTCAAGGGCTACAAGATGTTAGGAGAATGCTGTGAGCAATGTGGGGTGAGTGGGGGATAATCCAGACCAACCCAGTTAATATATTTGCTACTTGTTAGCCAACATTAGATATAGTGAGATCTATAGCTAAATATATTTATTATGTTATGTTAAAGAGATTGATTGATCTTGTCTCTGGAGGTTTTAGTCAGCATCTAAGTAGCTTTACTAATAAGGGGTATGACATTAGGTCTTGTGTTGAAGAATTTGTGTTTTGTGCCTCCAGACGATTCTCCTTCAGGACAAGCAGAAGAAGAACTACTGTGTTGCATGTCAGGAGCTGGACTCTGACGTAGACAAGGACAACCCAGGTAAGAGTCTG
Source organism: Salvelinus fontinalis (assembly GCF_029448725.1). NCBI lineage: Eukaryota > Metazoa > Chordata > Actinopteri > Salmoniformes > Salmonidae > Salvelinus > Salvelinus fontinalis. Next base: position 54,769,763 of record NC_074677.1, on the reverse strand, counting down.
TGCAGGGTTAGGATAATTTCTGTTATGAGAAGGCGAAAGAGTTGCTTGACGACTCATCCTGAATTGAATTCCACTGCTCTGTTGATCGCTCCATACATTGTCATCCTAGAAGTAGTTTGTGCTGATGTCAAAATGAGAGGCGTTGCTCTGGCCCAAACCATCGGTTTCTGGGTCCAATCAGAACAGTCAATGTGTTAGCATTCTACAAGACGTCCGTGGGGAAAGCAAATCGTGGAGAAGTAACGCCATTGGGCATGGCGTTTGGCCGGAGCGATGTGAATGGGTAGTAAGGCTAGGAAAGGAATTTCCTTACCTAACGCTGGGCCCTGATTATGAGTCATAACTTATGACTTGGTTTGCAACTAAACTTTCTTCTCCTTTCATATCCTTCTCTTCCCTCTTTTGTCTTACTCTCCTCTCACACTCAGCTCTGAATGCCCAAGCTGCCCTGTCACAGGTCCGAGAGAGACAGCTGGCCTCTCAGCCTGTCACTCAGGCCAATGAAGCACCCTCCAGCGACACCCCCCTCTCCATCACTGGGCAGCCCAGACCAGAGCACTGTGAGGGGGCTGCGTCAGGACTGAGAGGACCCCTACCTCCACCAGCCAACCCCTCCCCTGCATCCACCGTGACCCCCAGCTTCCTCCCTCCGTCCACCCCCTCCATCCAGCCAGTCCAGGTGCCAGCCCCACTAGTAGCCCCTGCACCTCACCCAGCCCTATCCAGTGCTGAGGAAGTAGTGCTGCACAAGCTGCGGTGGGCCACACAGGAGCTCCAGCACTCAGCCTCAGTAGAGGCCAGTATCCAGCTGTGCAGCTTGATCCGCAGCTGTGCAGATTCACTGCGCAGCCTGAAAGAGCTTCACCAATCATGAGACTGAACTGATGGCAATTCAAAAAAAAAAAAAGATGAAAAAAAAAGCAATAAGGCAACACACTCTCACTCACTCACATAAGCAACACCGGAAGTTATAGCAGCTTGTTTCCCTTGCAATGGTTTTTGTGACAAGTTGAAGCTGCTTTGCCTCTGCCGGTTAAGGTTATTATAATAAACTTGGACAACTGTCTGCGTATGCATACTTTGCATTTTGAGGGCCTGACCTGTAGTTATATTTTGTTTATACTTTGCTGTTACTTTTTATTTGCAGTCTTCTCTGTGGATGCAGGGTAAAGTTGACACAAACTTGCATGATGACAATGGGCACCGCTGAGTGGTCGAACATCTTGAGCTAAATATAGTTGAATGGTGTTTGACTGGTTGGTATTAATGTATGTCAATTGTTTATAAAATCAGAATTTATCCACGTTATTCATACTTTCTCTGTGGTTATTATTCATTTTAAAACAATTTCCCATGTAATGTAATTGTATAGCATTGTAGATACAGTAGCAATCTATACTAGATGAAATACTTAATATTCTGTACTGTAGTGAGAGTTTCCTGACGTGTTGAAGCAGCTGGGATGTTTTTGATAAGGACAGTAGTTTTTAGTGTCATAGTTATAACTTTTAAGGGTCACTTATGTAGTAGGCTATTGGGTGAATTTCAGTTTGTATAATTGGAAAAAATGGAATAGAGTAGAATTTGAGGTAAAGGAGCTATATTCAGTATTTATGAATAGCAATATTTTGGGAGTTTTCATAGTGGTTTTTGTCTTAATGTATAAAGGCATTTAGAAATGGGTAAAGGTGCAGAATTTGGTATTGCTAGGATTAAATCAAACACTGGCATCAACATAGGATAGTTTAGTTCCTCAGCGTTATTGTTCCTAAGGACATCCTACTACTGTTTCCTCTATCCCCAAATATAGTGAGTGATTTTGACAGCGGTGAAGCGCCTCGCTGCGATGAAGTGGGATGGGGCGGGGATATATCGAGGGGCGAGGTTGTCAGTTGAGACAAAGGAAAGCGTTGTGGAGTAAAAAAACAAGGAAACGAGGAATAAATTAATCTTGCTAACAGCTTTTTTTTAAAACATACGATATTAATGTTTTCATGGTCAAAGTCATTTTTCATCCACACAACGATGGACGCTGTGTGCACGGCGCCGCTATTGTACTATTGAGGACTCGTTGGAATTACAATATTAGGCGTGAAGGTGAACCGAGTTTTTTTTTTATTGAAACGATGTTGCGGTATACCTATTCCCTCTTTACATATGCGACATATTCTGTTGTAACTAAACGCTCATTATCGGTAGAAGTAAAACGCTGATCTGAGGCAATCAACGAAGACTAATTTGAAATCACATACGTGATAGTGTTCTTCCATTATTGAATTCAAAATTTTCTTTATGATTTAATATTTCTGGCAGTTATATTATGCTATATGATTAAACGCGCGGCAAGGTGTTTTCTTTTTCAAAAATACATTTGATAAAGAGGTAGAAAAAAATGAATGGGTTCCAGTCCAGTCCTCCTGAATGTCCAGGGAGCGTCTCTTCAATCGAAGGACTACCCCCTTTGCCAAAAGGCCTCAGCGGCATCCTGAACTCCAGTGGTGGCTCATGGAGAGACATCGAAAAAGTATACAGTAAACGGACACGCATTCAGGCCGATATCAGCAAGTCTAGAGTGAGCAACTCTCTTGGCCTCAGCAAGCCTCAAAGTCTGGATGCAGCGCTCGCTGTGCTGCGCAAAGAAATGGTATGAGGAAAGCTATTTCTGATAGTAATTTGTCTTCAGGGTCTTAGCTATATATGAGGACACCGTTATTTTTTTAACCGGACCTCAGTCGGGGTATCAATTTATTGTAGCATAGTAGAATACACAAGATTAAATTGGTTACGTATCAGCAGTTTTCCTCTTGTTATATGTCACTCAATTAGCCCATGTCAGTCATTTACATAGATTTGTAAATTGGTCTAGTTAGTGTAAAGTTGTAACGTTAATAATCATGACCGAATTACCCACCAGTGCAACTGATTTAAAGTTTCCTTAACTTAAAATCAGTTGCACAAAACATTTTATGTGAATTTCCCCCTTAAATTAAGTGAAATGGTAAGGGTGGCCATGAGGCCCATTAACTGCTTCATTCAATATGAATATCAATGTAAACAGCATTTGTGGAGGTGAATGGGTCTTTCATCTGTTCCGGTTACAAAAGGAAAACATCAACCAGCTAGCTAACGTTACTTAGCTAGCTTAACAATGGAAGGTGCACAATCCATGGTTACAAAGCTAGCTAGCTAGTCTGTAAACTAACTTGAAATAGAAAAGTAATATAAAAAAGTAGCTACAAGAAATGTGGTTTATTATCCTGCCTTGATTGTAGAAGTTCTATTTTGCTATCTCACAAAATAAAAAGCCATCTCTTCCAGGAGGCATTTAATCAGTGTACCAGGCTGTCTCCATGGTAACCAGATACTCTTTCTGCCATACATGCCTTCAAACTACTGTAAAACCCCTTAAGTATGCCATCACCAGCCGGCTTCCACCCAGGTACACAACCCAGCACCTTAGAGGCTGCTGTCCTATATACATAGACTTGGAGTCACCGGCCACTTTAATAATGTTTACATACGGCTTTACTCATCTCATTTAGCTTTTGTATATACTGTATTCTATTCTACTGTGTTTGAGCAATATCGGAGTGGCAATGACTAAATCTAATATTTATATATTTCTTATTCCATTCTTTTACTTTTAGATTTGTGTGCGTTGTTGTGAATTGTTAGATATTAGTGCATTGTTGGAGCTAGGAACACAAGCATTTCACTACACCCGGAATAACATCTGCTAAAAATGTGTATGTGACCAATAAAATTTGATTTGACTTAAGGTAATATTTTAGGGTCTCTATTCAACGCCCTTAAACAATTCCCTTCGGTAAGGTAAAGTTATTCCTTAATAAACCCTATAGATGTTTTATGCAACCTGACCTTGACCTCCAGGGGGCACCCATTGAATTTGTTCGTCACTGACTCAGAGATCATATTAACATGGAAAAATGTGTAGAATTGTACTAAATTATCTGTAAAACTGCACACACAAAAAAGTAATGTAAAGCAAACATATTTGTTTAGCTTTTGTTAATAAAATACTTTTTCTACTAACATAGGTCCCGCTGTATGTAATAAATTATAGTTTTTAATACTAGTGCTGAGTAAATGTGAGTTAATGTGTAGTGGTTAATTGTATAGCTAATAGGCTATGTGTTTGTAGATCGGCTGAGGTTAAAGGCGATGAAGCCCTTTATCTATTTCCTCAGAGTCAGATGAACTCTTGGATACTATTTTATGTCTCTATGTGAAGGAAGTTGTTAACTAGCCTTAGCACAATGACGAAGTCTATGGAAACTGCTAGCATGCTAGTAGATACCATAGACTTCCAGTAATTGCGCTAAGGCTAGTTAACAACTTCCTTCACGCAGAGACATAAAATAGTATCCAAGTGTTCATCTGACTCTGAGGAAGTAGATAAAGTGCTTCATGGCCAACATCCTGAGGTATCCCTTTAATGAAGCTACAGCTACCAATGTGATAATGGCTGGGGTAGTTTTTGCTGTTGTCCAAATAGCATTTGAGTTTTAACATTTTATAGAAATTAATGAATGCGATTTAACTATCTTAAAATGTCATACCCCCACTTTCGGACCTCACTAAAACTCAGACCCTGGCTACAGCCCTGTTTGTCATATACAGTGACTGTTCCATTTGTCACTGATGCTTTTTCTTTTGATATTGTAAGCAAATACATCGCATTTCAAACACAATTATTCTAGAAAACTACTAGAAGTATTATGCAATATTCCATTTCCAAATGGAATCATAGCTGCTTCTACACAATTTACAAAGTGGCTATAGTTCATGTATGAGATGATTGTCACAAGTATCTGTTCCTGTTGTCTGTCCTAGGTGGGCCTGAGGCAGTTGGACATGTCTCTGCTCTGTCAGCTGTGGTCTCTCTATGAGTCTATCCAGGAGTACAAAGGAGCCTTCCAGGACATCTCGTCCTCTCTGCTTTCAGAGAGCACCTTCACTACAGAAAATGGTTACTCTGAGGAAGAGGAGGATGACGAAGAGGAGGACAACGATGTTGACAATGTACCTAGGGATCCACCTGGCACTTCACTGTCTCTCCAGCCAACTCAAAACTCTCGTGACCAATGGATCAAAGAGTCTTTCCACATTCCCTTATAAACGTACAAATCTTTTTCTCAATATTTACATGATATTATCTGTTCCCTGTTCTGTATAGCCTTTATATTATTTATTATACTGGTAACCACCTAGGTTATTGGCAGCAGGACATATTCAAACTGGCACCATTCTGATCTGAACTGTCTTCATCACACAAGGAGCTGACATTTTCTACGACAACCTTGTAATTATACAATTTATATTCAAAAGACCTTTCTAATATATTTGGACTGATTGTGCCCATCTTTAAAAGAAAAGCCATACAGTATTTCAGATACCTGATGAATTGGAGGCATTTGAATTTGGTGTCATTTGTTACCTACGATTGGATGTAAGTACACAATGCCTACAATTAATTGAACATATTTTATTGGTATCCAATCACACTTATTGATACATTTGAAGATTGTATAAGTGGCAGTGTCTGATGTCAAAGGTTTAGGATTGTAAATGCCTTGTAATTTGCTCCTACAATTTTAAGATTGAATGTAATCTTAGACACGTAGCCACATACACACAAGCCTGTATTACTCGTTTTTTGTTTGTTGTGTATGTGCAGTTTATATAATGAACTTTTTTTTTTTAAATATTCGCCCCAAAATAAAAATGCAATGCTAACATATGTCTCATTACTATCTCATAACTCTACTTCATTGGCCGGGGTAATGGGTCAAGCTCAACTGTAATGTATTGGTTTGGAAAGGGTTGTTGACTTACTCTAACCACTAGATGGCAACATTTGTTGTGCCTGAGAAATGTCAGCTTTTGGTCCATTCTGCTATTGCAAACCTGAAATATTGTGCTTCCCAAAATTAAGCCAGAAAGACCTTCAGCTTCAGAAACTGTGCTATAGTTCATGTTTTTCAGGCTCATGGCAAAGTATGCAACTTGTTTCTAACTATGCCAAACTACTACGTCTCACAGAAGGCAAAAACGTTTCCTAGTATTATATGTGGATACAGTTGGTTAACTTATGTTCAGTGGCTGTGCTGTTGCATGCTTTGGTTCAGTAGATCACTACTCTCCCACTGTCTGGCCAGTATAAACAAACCATTCCAGCCACACACAGTCTTATTAGGTAATGATCCTTGTTCTCTTCCTGGGGGAGAAGGAGGAGGAGCCCAGAACACAGGCGCTGGAAAACATTCAAATAGATGTACAAATACCATCATCAGGCATTCATTACTACAGAATTAACCCTGAACATCTAATAGTTCTACTTCTTGAGTGGTTGAAAGATCATTTGAATAAAACATTTCAAAAGTCATGTTTCAACTTGAAACACCCTTTACATGTGGGGTAAATTAAGGTGAATTAAAGGGATACAACCAGGGCATCCCAGGTAACTTATCTTGCCATCATATTTAGTGTAAAACATAAACATTGCCGCAGTGACTTTCAAAGTTGTATGGTAACGCATCTCTATTTTTATCAAGGTCAACATCAAGCAATATAGCGTTGGCCTACCAGTAGGCTAGGCCTATTGTTGTCTCCACATAGTTCCTTCCATTTTCTAGCACACGTCCATATACATTACACAGACATTATGCCAGCATAATGGAATAATATCTGTAATCACAGTGTTATAAGTATATTAGTACACATGCAGTCAGATAGTACTTGCTACTATTAATTTGGATTCTATCTTCAAAGAAAACATGCAAAAGGTCAGAGGCAAGTACTGTGCTCAACTGCACATAGTAACTTGTGACAGGGTAATTACAGGAATAGATTAAAACTATACCTTTAAGCAAGCTACTTTACAGATCCACTAACCACCAGGAAATGACTAACTGAAAACAGGAAGCCCCCTACATCCCTCAGACATCCATCGTTATTTTCCTCATAGCCACAGTGCAAGGCCACAATATTCCACCCTTTGTTTTATATTTTTGTAATAACAATCTTTGATATCTTATTGCCATTGGTGATCAGTTCCCATTTCATTGTACTACTCATATAGCAACAGAACGTTAAAACAGGGGTGAGTGCTTTTACATTCCTTTTAGAAATTCCCATGTATTTCTATAAATAGGCCACAGATGCTATGGATATTGTTAGATACAACAAGGGGCCTGTCTGAGGACCCTTTTTAGTCTGGTTGGCCATTTTAGTCTGGTTGGACATAAATGACCAGTATCACCCAGTTTTAATAACCTACTTTTAATGGTTTTGTCTGGGAAATCTACATGCAAATAACTTCAGATCTCAATTTCCTCTTGGGGTTTGCTCTTAAAGGGTGCAAATGTCAGTGGCCTTATGTCTCTCAGACACTGATTAATAGTGAAGTGTTTACTACCTGAGTCACAGTAAATGACATGTTAAGTCATGACTTGCACATCCGAGAACAAGGTGGATTGAGTTAGGAAAATCTCAGCTCTAGCCAGCTCTCTACTTCACTGATCTCAGCCCTGAATACTGTAAAAAAAAAAAAAAAAATCCCTTTGTTAAATAATGAAGAGTTTTGAACATACTTGGGCACAGTAAAACTCCTAACATCAACAGAATGCCTTGATCTTTTAGAGCCTGGGACCGTGCCTCCTGTCTCTGTCAGTGTTGTTATTAGACTGTATTGCAAAGTGGAAAGGAGAGGTAGGCCTACACATAAGCTGCTGCTGGTATAGGGATTCTAGTCCAATGATGATTCTAGGTCACTGATGAATCACACTCCTCTATCCCCAGCTGCCTCTGTCCATCCATCCCTCCTCTCCTTCCTAAAAATATACTCCACACAGCAAGGGAAAATCCCTATGCAAGGCTACTCCTAATACGCATGGTAGGCCAGGACATATTTCCTAATGGAAACTCCTGCATTATCTTATTGTACAATGTGTCTTGACCCAAACTGAATCACAAACCTTTTAGAGAAGTAAGGAAATGAAATGCTATTCCTAAAATGTAAATAAGCGAATAAGGATAAAAGTGTCAATTAGGCAAGAGCACTTTACACATGGCTTCAATGTATCTTGCAGAATTTCTAGAATAGTTGAGTGAACAATTCAGCATATAGTATTCATTTTGAATAAAGTTCAGCAAAATTGGATTAGTTGGATTAGTCTGATTCACCCTTAATATATATGCTCTTCACTGGACATCATACTGGCAGTGGCAGTGTACAATGGACCAATCCAAAATCTGAGGAGTTATAGTTGTTACCATTGCTGTACCAATAGGCAGAAGATAGAGACAAGGAACTTTGCATACTGCCGCATCATCAATGCTTTGCATACCGCTCCCCTTCTCTATCTGCACCACACAGACGCAACAAATGATAGGCTACCACTTAGGGAGCGTATTCAATTGACTATAATCTATCATGTAAAATGTGTTATGGTGGCTTTATCGGACAGTTTTATACCTAAATGAATTGTCGACACGGACTTCCTTGGGAATAGGACTGACTACCTGTTGCATTTATTTAGCTTTTCATATTCTGATCATGTGGAAGTGTTGAGATGAGGACGAAAGTGGATTTGGTTCCGCTTATAAATAGTTAAATAATTAGGCTACGGTAGTTTCGTGATACATGTTTTTTCTTCAATGCGTTTAGTTGATATGGCGACAGTTGACTCAACTCAATGAAACTTTATCGGCGGCGTGTCCCTGTTGAACTCGGCAGCCTGAAGACATCAGTGTCACGCACCACGAGCTGTCATTGTACAGCCATCCTTAGGTTAGCCTACTTTGAAAGGAGAGCGAAGAAAGAGGAACTTACTTTTTAAAACTTTTTTATTACCTCAACTAAATTATGACTTCGGTTTGGAAAAGATTACAACGCGTTGGCAAGAAAGCTTCAAAATTCCAGTTTGTGGCGTCCTATCAAGAACTTGTGTTGGAATGCACTAAGAAATGGTAGGTTATGTTATTGCTTTAAAAGTAACTGGGCTACTTTTCACAACATCCCATTTGATGCACGTCGTCTGAACTGCTCCCATTACGGGCGTTTCTTCTTGTAATATTTCAATTTTAAAAGTAGGTTTCCGCAGCCTAAAAACATGGCCACTGTTTATGCTTCATGTCAAATAACTTATTACATTATTTGATCAAAACCATCGGATCAAACCCATAACGGGCCGTAGTCCCTCATTACAAGTGACAAGAGTTAACGTTACACTTTCAGGAAGGAGATGTGGTTAGTTGTTTCCTCAGCCTGGTTGCAACCTCGCTGGTCTCATATACTAGACTTAACATAATAAACGTAAAACCGGGACATCTAAATTAGTACCGGGACACCTAATTACGTTTGGTATGGTTACTTAAAACCGAAGGTTACTTAAGGGAAAGCAGGGGTGGATGTGTGTGTGTGTATAACGTGGACGTCCAGCAACCCAAAGGTTGCGTGTTTTTATCTCATCACTGACAATTTTAGCTAATTAGCAACTTTGCAACTATACTGAACAAAAATATAAACGCAACATTTAAAGTGTTGGTCCCATGTTTCATGAGCTGAAATAAAAGATCCCAGAATTTTTCCATACACACAAAAATCTTATTTCTCTCAAATTCAAATTGTGTGCACAAATTTGTTTATATCTCTGTTAGTGAACATTTATCCTTTGCCTGATAATTCAGCCACCTGACAGGTGTGGCATATCAAGAAGCTAATTAAACAGCATGATCATTACACAGGTGCACTTTGTGCTGGGGACAATAAAAAGCCACCCTAAAATGTTTTGTCACACAATTTCACAGATGTCGCAAGTTTTGAGGGAGTGTGCAATTGGTATGCTGACTGCAGGAATAGCTGTTGCCCGATAATTTTATGTTAATTTCTCTACCATAAGCCACCTCCAACGTCATTTTAGAGAATTTGGCAATATGTCCAACCGGCCTCACAACCACAGACCATGTGTAACTACACCATCCCAGGACCTCCACATCCGTCTTCTTCACCTGCGAGATTGTCTGAGACCAGCCACCCAGAGAGCTGATGAAATTGAGGAGTATTTCTGTCTGTAATAAAATCCATTTGTGGGGAAAACATGATTCTGATTGGCTGGGCCTGGCTCCCCAGTGGGTGTACCTGGCTCCCAAGTGGGTGGGCCTATGCCCTCCCAGGCTCACCATTGGGGTCCTGGGAGGGCATATGAAATCCATAGATTATAGGGCCTAATGAATTTATTTCAATTTACTGATTTCCTCATATGAACTGTAACTCAGTAAAAATCGTTGAAATTGATGCATGTTGCATTTATATGTATTTTTCAGTATACCTACTACTTTTGAGATACTTTGCAACTGCATGTTAGCTAACCCTACCCCTTACCTTAACCCTTTAACCCATCTCCTAACCTTAACCCTACCCCTAACCCCTAGCCTAGCTTGCTGGATCGAATCCCCGAGCTGACAAGGTAAAAATCTGTTGTTCCGCTCTTGAGCAAGGCAGTTAACCCACTGTTCTCCGGGCGCCGAAGACGTGGATGCCGATTATGGCAGCCCCCCGCACCACTCTGGGTTGGGTTAAATGCGGAAGACACATTTCAGTTGAATGCATTCAGTTGTACAACTGACTAGGTATCCCCCTTTCCCTAACCCTACCTCAACATTAGCCACCTAGGTAACATTAGCGTTAGCCACCTAGCCAACGTTAGCCACAACAAATTGGAATTCGTATCATATCATACGTTTTGCAAATTTGCAGCATATTGTACAAATCGCAATTCGTCACATATGAGTCAAGATGGATGATGGACATCCACAGATTAATACATAGCATACCATACGAATTGAAGTGTCCCGAATTACAGCCCAGGTTGTTTTCCTCTGATAAAGTAATATGAATAACAGAAGCTCATCGAGCCCTTACATTTCCACGTTTACTTTAGTGAACCTACAGTAGGCAATGGGCACAGGCCTACTGTAGATTTGATGCACCCAATAGGCATCAATACTCCTAACCTACTACATCACTGTCAGACCGATTAATGACAGCCATTACTTCAGTCCACTCAACTGGCAGGAGGATCTGGATCATTATGATGAGGATGCTCTGACATGACCAGATACTGGGTAGCAGGGCAATTGTTTTCCAGAGGGATATAGCATTTAGCTTTCTTTTTTACGCTATGATTGGATTTGTTGGTATTTATTCATTTGTGTCGTTAATAAGGATACCTGTGTTGATGTCATCGGTGTTGCCATGATGTCATCAATCACCCTTTGCCTACTTTGATGTTAAGCAAAGAGGAGAAGAGCCTCCGTCGATAGCCTACTAATTGATGTAATTAAAACTATAGTGTCTTCACTCTTAGCGGAATACTAAAGTTAGTTGGCACTTTTATTTTTTATTAACTGTGATAACGGGGGATCTTTCAATGCGATCTTTTAAGATCTTTCAGTGTGTGTCTGAGTTGCACCATAGTAGACTACACAACGATGATGTAGTTTGCAATCAGGCCTGCCAATCATGCCACGTTCTTGCTTATCTTTTCATGTTGCAACAGAGCAATCGTATATGCTAGTGTGTACTGTAGAGTAAAAAAAAAAAAAAAATTGAAAGGGAAAGGGGGATACCTAGTCAGTTGTCCAACTAAATGTATTCAACTGAAATGTGTCTTCCGCATTAGTGTGATTAGATCATTATTTCTTAGTAGATGAGATGTAGACTTAAACAAAGACTGTTTGAATCTGATACAATATCCAAACATAATCCTTGGAGCCTTGCAACCAATAGTTGAACTGGATATCACTCATAATAACACAAACAGGAAGTGGGATCGAACTGTCCATCTCATGTTTCGTCAGAAGCTGTTCTAACATGAGAACCAACGAGGGCGGAGGTTTTTTTGAGAGACAGCCTCGCTACTGATTGTAGCTTTTAGTTAGCAGGTGGGTCAAAGTCTTCAGACTCAACCAAGGATCAGTCTTGCCTCTGGTTGGGTTTATGACAGCTGGAGTATGACACAGCGGGCTGCTTTTTGATGTGAGTCATATTGGTCTCTGGTTATTCAGGACTATGGACATGCCTCCTCCTGTCCTAATGGGTTTGCCTGTCCCAGTCTGCCAGTCTATTTCTGTGCCCTGTGATGCAACTATGCTTTAAAACCAGCCCCCTCCCCACCCAAACATGCCCTTTGGCTCCCATTCGCTATGTTGCTATAACTAGCCTGCAACCCGAGACATAACTGAATTTGGCCCTGCTTTTTCTATGTTCTCCTCAACAGGCTCCATTCGCCGAATGGCTCTCTAGTGTTAGGAAGGAGTCTCTTACAGAGGAACTTCAATGCGTTTCTAATATACGTTAAATATATTAAGCACGGCCTGCTGTTTGCTTGTATTACAATTTACAAGCAATAGAAGTGAGCAATCTGCTCAACTGTATTCCGGATACACATTATAAAGCCATACAAAGAGGGAGGGGATACTTAAACCATAAGAAATCATGGACTATACAGAGCCTTTGGAAAGTATTCAGACCCCTTGACTTTTTGCACATTCCACAAAGCACACACCTGTCTATATAAGGTCCCACAGTTGACAATGCATGTCAGAGCAAAAACCAAGCCATGAGGTCGAAGGAATTGTCCGTAGAGCTCCGAGACAGGATTGTGTCGAGGCACAGATCTGGGGAAGGGTACTGAAAATGTCTGCAGCATTGAAGGTCCCCAAGAACACAGTGGCCTCCATCACTCTTAAATGGAAGAAGTTTGGAACCAACAAGACTCTTCCTAGATCTGGCTGCCCGATCAAACTGAGCAATCGGGGGAGAAGGGCCTTGGTTAGGAAGGTGACCAAGAACCCTATGGTCACTCTGGCAGAGCTCTAGAGTTCCTCTGTGGAGATGGGAGAACCTTCCAGGACAACCATCTCTGCAGTACTCCACGAATCAGGCCTTTATGGTAGAGTGCCCACATGATAGCCTGCTTGGAGTTTGCCAAAAGGCACCTAAAGACTCCCAGACAATGAGAAACAAGATTCTCTGGTCTGATGAAACCATGATTGAACTCTTTGTCCTGAATGCCAAGTGTCACTTTTGGAGGAAACCTGGCACCATCCCTACGGTGAAGCATGGTGGTGGCAGCATCATGTTGTGGGGATGTTTTTCAGCAGCAGGGACTAGAAGACTAGTCAGGATCGAAGCAAAGATAAACAGAGCAAATTACAGAGAGATCCTTGATGAAAACCTGCTCCAGAGCGCTCAGGACCTCAGACTGGGGATGAAGGCTCACCTTCCAACAGGACAACGACCCTACGCACATAGTTAAGACAACGCAGGACTGGCTTCTCTGAATGTTCTTGAGTGGCCCTGCCAGAGCCCGGACTTGAACCCGATCTAACATCTCTGGAGAGACCTGAAAATAGCTGTGGAGCGACTCTCTCCATTCAACCTGACAGAGCTTGAGAGGATCTGCAGAGAAGAATGGGAGGAACTCCCCAAATACAGGTGTGCCAAGCTTGTAGCGTCTTACCCAAGAAGACCCAAGTAATGCCAAAGGTTCTTCAACAAAGTACTGAGTAAAGGGTCTAAGTACTTATGTAAATGTGATATTTCCGTTTTTAATTTTTAATACATTAGCAAACATTTATGAAATCCTGTTTTTGCTTGTCATTATGGGGTATTGTGTGTAGATTGATGAAGGGAAAAGAACAATTGAATCAATTTTAGAATAAGGCTGTAACCTACCAAAATGTGGAAAAAGTCAAGGGGTCTGAATACTTTCCAAAGGCACTGTAGGTTAAAAGTGATTGAGAAATATGGTTCCTTCCTCTTGTGAGGTACCCCACCCTCAAAAGCCCTCAAGAAAACAGTGCCATGAGCCAGGTCACGTGCCTTATTGCAGTTTCCTTCCATTCTTCCTGTGTTGCAGAAGCCAGAGCTTCATCGTCTGTCTAACAAAAACAAGGGACAAAACAATGGTTTGAAAACTTCTCCCAGTCAGGGTGACACTGTTGTAATGTTACATATTGAGGGAGGATAGAATAGAGTGTATGACATATTTCATGTATTCATATTTCAGGAATGCATTATTATGTCATGTAAAAAATAATGCCACCATTTACTTCTGGTAGTTCACCAATAGACATAGAAACCCATATTATGTTTTACAGTAATTCAGTTGGCATGGGTGTGAGATGTAGTCAAAAAGTCTGTGTGATGTTACACATTAGTCCACATGTGTTAAATGAGGTAGTCACCATGGGATACCAATGGCTTGCTGATACGGGACCGCTGGGATGATGTGTATGAGGCCATGTTTGGCATTCTCCATAGTGATGTATCTGGAAGGCATTTGTAAGGGAAGTCTGGACCAAAGCTACAGTGTGTTGTGTAGTATAGAACTGGAGTAGCAAGGATCCCTGGCTTCACACACACACACACACACACACACACACACACACACACACACACACACACACACACACACACACACACACACACACACACACACACACACTGTGTCTCTTCCAGCCCCTGGGCATTGACAGCTGATTGTGATCATGTGACTCTCATAAGATCCCTTTTACTGTCTGCTATCCACCCTCTTCTTCATCTGTTGTGGAATAATAACATTTGTTGGGACTTGATTCCGTTGCATTGTTCTGTTTGTGTAAAACAAACCATACTTTGTAACTTAACCACCAGTAATGACACCTACTGGGGGAGCATTACCCATTCTTGTCAGAAAATTGTTCCGTAACAAACAAATAATATAGAACTTGTGTGTTGGTGTTTGTATTTTTGTGAAACACAGTGAATGTACAAAATATTAGGAACACCTGCTCTTTCCATGACATAGACTGACCAGGTGAATCCAGGTGAAAGCTGTGATCCCTTATTGATGTCACCTGTTAAATCCACTTCAGTCAGTGTAGAGGAAGGGGAGGAGACCGGTTAAAGAAGATTTTTAAGCCTCGAGGACAATTGAGACATGGATTGTGTATGTATGCCATTCAGAGTGTGAATGGGCAAGACAAAATATTTAAGTGCCTTTGAACGGGTTATGGTAGTAGGGGCCAGGCACACCGGTTTTGAGTGTGTCAAGAACTGCAACGCTGCTGTTGTTTTTTCATGCTCAACAGTTTCTCCTATGTTGCGAGATGTAAGGAAGTTACAAAACAATTTCTTGCATTTCTCACTGTCGCTTGTCTCATGTTTTGATGCATCGTCCTTTTTCTATGATTTCAGGCAACCAGATAAAGTGAGGGTGGTTTGGACCAGAAGAAATAGGCGTATGTGCTCCAAGGTAAAGACTCACTCAGATGTACTTAAAAGATAAACAGCAGATCTCCTAACCCACTTGGATGGCAGGGATGCATTGTCGTAACTTGTATCACATTTTGATGTAGTCTTGTTGTCTTGATTTCTCGCTCTAGCTTCATGGATGGCAGCCGGGCATCAAGAACCCATACAGGGGGATGGTGGTGTGGCCCGTACCTGAAAACGTGGATATCTCCCTCACACTCTTCAGGGTACATTTCACCCCACGGCTATTCATGAGTACACTAGAGCTATTTGTTTCTGTGATAATTCATCTTTATACATTTCTATTGTAAATTGACAACGTACAAAAATGTGTGGAACGTGTTATGTTTCCCTGTTATTTTCATTCTCTATGCTTAACCCCTAGGATCCCCATTCCGATGTGTTTGAAGACAAAGACTGGACGTTTGTCATTGAGAGCGTGAGTGTACTTTCTGCCTCAATCGAATTACAGTCGCTCACAACAGCCGGCATTGAAATATGAACGTTCATTAAAGGTCAGCTAACGCTACCACTAAAGCCCACTCATGAATGTATCCC
Source organism: Salvelinus fontinalis (assembly GCF_029448725.1). NCBI lineage: Eukaryota > Metazoa > Chordata > Actinopteri > Salmoniformes > Salmonidae > Salvelinus > Salvelinus fontinalis. The sequence continues at coordinate 54,753,883 of NC_074677.1, read as the reverse complement.
TGCTGCTTTGTCTTGCAGGAGACAAAGGGCCAACGTAAGGTGTTGGCTGCAGTGGACGTGAATATGAAGAAGTTTGCCAGTCCCACTCCCACTCAGCAAGACCTGACATTGAAGCTGAAGCCCCTGTCTGTCAAGGTAGTGGAGGCCACTCTGAAGCTCTCCCTGTCCTGTGTGTTTCTCAGAGAGGGGAAAGCCACGTGAGTCCGTCCCATAACATCCCGCTAACCGTAGATTCAGAATTACCAGCCGTACTACAGTAATAACGTCGGTAGCGACTTCATTACGTGTCAAGGTGACGATGCTGTGTTGCTCTCCCGCAGTGACGAGGACATGCAGAGTCTGGCCAGTCTGATGAGCGTCAAACCCACAGACATCGGTAACCTTGACGACTTCAACGAGAGCGACGAGGAGGACGACAGGAGGTCCAGTGCTGGAGCTAGCATTAGCAAAGCGGCCGCAGGTACACTTGAATCATAAACGTCATGAGATCAAAACCGTACCTTCTTTGGCGCTCTGTATCCTTTGGCGCTCTGTCACATGACTCGAATAACGGCATCCTCACTTTTCGATCATCATCTCCCGGCCCTACTTTTTCCTTCTCACACTTTCTTTCTCCACTTTCTCTGCCAGCTCCTCCTGCTCGTCCAGTGCGGCCCCCAGAAAGGAGGCCTTCTCTAAAACATCCCCCTGTCATAGGTACCCTACCTCTCTACCTACTGTTCTTCGTCTTGTTCTAGCCTTTGGTTTTCACCTCTGTGACTCCTTTCCCGTCATCCCACCATAGTACCTCATGTATGAAGGATTTTCAATCATTTTGAAAGAAAAACCATATCCATCGATTTCCGTACAAGTGACAATTGTAACTTTACAAAATGATGGATCCCCTGCGATGTCATTCTACATTAGTCACCACATTGCCTCGTCAAATGTTCCATTGAATCAGATACTTTCCCCAAAGATATCGGACTGCCAAGAAAAAATAATAGAGAGCAACTTAGAAACGATGTATATGCTATGCAGCAACTAGCTAGTTCTCTTGGAAATGTCAGTTGTGAAGTTGTATCTGATTTATGACAGTCATTTCATTTTTAACCTGTCATATCATTCCACGTCTTTGCTTGTCTTTTTTATCCTTCGTTCCTTCCCCTCTCCATCTTTTTCTATTTATACTCCTCTCCATCTCCATCTACCTCTCCCTCCGTCTCTCCATCCCCCTCTTCATCCCATAGCCTGTGGGAAAGAGAGTGGCAAAGCTGGCACTGTCCCTGTCCTCCATTCAAGGCCCCCCCTGCCTGTTCCCCTGACCCCCTCTCCCCGTCTTCAAACCCGCTCCAGACATGCACGCTCTGTGCCACCCTCCCCTGAGCCCCCCAGGCCACCGGCGCCCCCAGTCCCCTTGGTGCCCTCATCCTCAGTGCCATTAGGGCCCCTAGGACCCCCAGTTCCCTCAGTGCCATTAGGGCCCCTAGGATCCCCAGTTCCCTCAGTGCCATTAGGGTACCTAGGACCCCCAGTTCCCTCAGTGCCATTAGGGCCCCTAGAACCCCCAGTTCCCTCAGTGCCATTAGGGCCCCTAGAACCCCCAGTTCCCTCAGTGCCAGTGTTTACCCGCTATCAACCACCCTCAGTATCATCAGCGCCCTCACTGCCTGCCTTTACCCACTATCAACCACCGGCACTGCCCAAAATCTTCCGTCCCAGCAGCGGCTCAGGTACCTGCAGCCAGGCAGATGGACTGAATGATGCTGCCTTGACAAGTGCTTAATGAACCTTAACTTGTTTCTCAATCTGCATGATGGAACTCCCTGAATTGCTTATGATTTGCCTTTTAATTCTGTTCAACAAAAGTATCCCCTGGCAAGGGCATGGTGTAGTAATGTCTGGGGTTGGGCTGTCTTATGAGAGTGATTTGAGCAACGTACAAATGACTAGCAGCATCGACCAGTGGCACTTTTGAACCTGCTTGCTTGTGTTGAAGACTTTTTCTGAAGAGAATACCAGTGTTACTGTAAGTTAACAGAAATGTTCTCTGCGTTATTAACAGGAAACTGTGGTTAAGAAAAGTAAAATTAACATCACTGCATGTCATACGGCATGTCTATTTGCAGTATCCCTCTTTCCACCAAGTCCTCGCTCTCACTCATTGGTTTCCGCTATTAATCTATTTCTGCTATTTTTCTTCCCTATTTTCCTTTTCTTCTTGCTCCTAGCGCCTGTGTCTTTTCTGAGTAGTCTCCCAGGGGCTCTGTGTGGCCCTGCAGTGGATTTGAAGCCCCGGGGTGTTGGTCAAGTGGCCCCCGATCGGCCCCAGTTTAAACCAGCTGAGCCCCTGGCCTCTGGCCTCTCTCAACACCCCTCTCTACCCTCCGACCCACAGAGAGGTACCGGATGCATGAAAGGTCAAAGGCCACCTGCTTATCACATTGGCCATTCTATGTCTTTAAGTTGGACTCGGTTTGAGTGTCTAATGCTCTAGTTTTTCACTATCATCTTTCTGTCCTGTCTTCTCCTTTATGCCTGATGCCCTCTCTCCCTCTCTTTCTCTACTGCAGCTCGCTCAAATGTCTTCAGTCCTCAGATTGTATCAACTCATCAGCGTCCGTCCTCCCCCTCTATCTTTTCCTCTGCTGCGTCTCCTCAAGACAAAAACACTGTTACCGCCCTGTCTCAGGCAGAGCCATCCCTTCCCAGACCTCAGCTCCCCAACACTCCGCCAAGTATGGAAACACATTCTATCGCTAGCGCTGACCACTTTGTGCTACTTACTTCAGTGGTTATAGCCTGTGTAGATTGCTTCTCTTCAGTTGTATTGTCTTGGAGGGTGAGCCAAAGCTTACTTGCTGCTGTGTCTTTACTCTTAATGGTGGTTGATGAACTAATGATTTACTTGTTCTCTTCCCTCTTCCTCTGTTTTCCCCGCAATCATAAATCTTTGTCTCCCCATTCACCCCATCTCTCCCCTTCATCAACTCTCTGCTCTCAGCCTCCATCCGGCAAAGGGAGTGGGGGAGGCCCAGGCCTGTGTCAGGCCCCAGTGGCCCCTCTGTCTCTGGCCTGTCCCCCTCCTATTCCTGTCCCTCTCCTAGGGATTCCATGGCCCCTGTCCCTCTGCTGACTAGCCCAGACCTGGATGCTCTGTGTGACCCTCACTGTCCTCCTCCTTCCATCCCCTTCCCTAAGTCCTCACCTCCCGTCAAATGTCTTTTCTCTCACAACCCTCCCTCTCCTCGCTCTAACAACCACTGTAAACGTGCCCTAGTCGTTGCCCCTCTCTCTGACCCTCTACCCAAGCCTGTCCCTTTGCTTCCTGTGACTGTCCGTGCCTCTGCTTCTGCAGCTCTCACTGCCTCCCAGTCAGGTACTGAACCAACAGGTCTCACAGCATGAATACCATCAGGGCGTAGGGGGGGCAACTAGGTCTATAACATCAGCCTCGTTTCATCAATAAAACCATTCTGTCCGGTTTGTCCCTTGCGGTTCACTGCCTGTTGGCAAAGGACTGAGACAAGCACAGTATTCCACTGCCAATTTTAGCTGTTACTAAATTCATTCCAATGCCTATACACAGTGCTGAAGGCACAGTACCAATTAAGTGGTGTAATTAGCTAAGAATATATCCTGCACAAAGGCCCTGTTGTCTGTATGGTCCATGAGCCATTCCCCCAAATCTGGTGAGGATGTCTCACAGGGATTTGTCTCTGGCGTTGTAACGTGTGTGATAGCAGTACACAATTGGGTTATCACTTTTCCCTTCATCTCTCCATCCCATTCATTTTCCCCATAGGGATTGTACCCTTATTACAAACAACGTCAGTATACAAGTTATTGCTCACGTATACCCTTTAATCGTATATCATTTGGAATGCTTCGATTCACAGCTATCCGTCAGACACATTTTTTGGGAATGTTCATGTCAACAGACCTCTGACCTTTGACCTCTAGGGTGCATATCAGAATTACCTGTATAAATGATTTGACATGCAAGTGATTCTGAAAGGTCATGAAATGATAATATAGCCAACTTTGAAAGCACCAGCAATCGGCCATATTGTGCCATTGACATTAGAATGTTGGAAGCTAAGCCACAGAGTGCCATGTAGTGGGGCAGCTATGTTTGTGGATTGTAACATTGGTGATAGAAGCATGAAATTGCACACACAGAGCTAAAACAGGCATTTTATAGCCAAACTGGGGTCTTATTGGATCCATTTTGCACGACCATATCTGTATGAATTATCATTCCAATCATAGTCGTGGGGGGGGGGGGTCATGGGCAGGAGAAGGCCTGCGAGCCGAGGCTAAGAAAATGACATGTTCCTTACTTGATGTTGTTCCAATTCCCTTTTCACCAAGTTTATAATTGTAAACTAATAGAAAATAGAGGTAGGAAACTATTACGAGCACTTCTCCAGATCACTTGATATCCACCACATGGGGGAGAGAAGAGGGAGAGAGAGCGAGAGACCCGACTCAACTCATACTAAACTGTCTGTCGTACAGCAGAGAGCGTGTCCAACAAACCCACACAACTGAATAGATAAGAGCATATCATCAACGCACCGCTTCCCGAAACAGAGCCGAGAAGCTCTCCGTAAAGAAAACGAAACTGCACGGCGGCAGCTTTAACAGGCCATTGGTAGGGATGAAAGAAAGAGTGATATCCGGGGGAAAGCTCCAATTGCTGCACTGCGATCACACATGTTCCCACTCTAGGGACATAGACCTTCAAAACAAAATCCCTAGGAGACATCGTCACCCCAAGTGAACCCAACCGAACCCCGCTGGCTCATGGACTAGTAGACAGTACGCCACGGCCTGTTGCAGCTGTAATGAAGGAGAGCATTCTGTTACCGCTGCCAGTAACCTCTTAGTTCAGACAAGACGTTCCTGTGAATCACGTCATGCACTGCAGAGTGTCAACAATGTCCTACTGCACCCACTAATGCAATGTTTAAACGGAAATAACATTGTTCTATGTTATCCCCATGACATTATGTGTGCCTTTTTTTTTTACAGAGATCCAGAGGGAGTTAAACACTCTCACAGAAGAGGAGTACCACAGTCCTTCTACACTTGGTGAGATATTCTGCCATGTTCTTGCTATATTTACAGAATATATTGATGTACTGTATTGTATTATAGCGTAATATGTCGTTTTCCCTATAATAACTAAGAATGCTGTTAAACCTTGTTTGACTGGTCTATGTTTCCCGATCCCTCCAGGGCCAAAACTGTCAGAGCAGCAGAGCCTGTCTGTCTCAAGTGAGACCCTTCCCCTGGCCCTGAACAGAGGGGACGAGTCTCTCCGCTCCCCCAGAACTGCTGGCACCATCAGGATCGCCAACCAACAAGCCTCTGCATCCCTGGAGAGAGACCGGGAGAGCCGACCGGAGTCAGAAAAAGCCGTGGGGTTGAAAGATGGCAGGACCATTAAAGGGTGAGTTCCTAGTGGGTGGTATACTGTACAGCCACTTCGCAGCTGGGACCTCACGCTTCCATTTTTAAATGCTGTTGTTGAAGTGTGAGACAGTGTTCGAGGTTATATGGTTGTTACGCTTGTACGCGCGTGGTACACTATGAGCATGAGAAGAACATGTCTGGTGTGAGTTTGAGATAAGCACATGCATGAGGTTTGTGTGTGCTGACTTTGAAAGCCAGACGTTTTTATTAATCGTTTTTCACAATTGTTTGACAAATGGGGCACCTTTAGCCTTTTCGTTGCTATTGGTTGCTATAATTTTGAGACGAATCGCAAAATGGTTGCCAATGGCTGCAAGTGTTTAATGGAGTGAAAGAAATCATTGCCAGCCTTTCAGCTTCACAGCAATGTTGCAGAGATGTGCTGTAGGGAGATTTCCTGATTGATGGATCTCTGTTGACTCATAAAGTCCAAAAATAGGCCTATTTATGCCCTCAAACAGGGAGGAGTGGTAAAGAGTGGCATGAGAGTGGAATTTATGTCTGTAGCGTCTTGTTTTCCATTTATACCCAGCTACATAGCATGCTTCCCTACCCATGATTACTCATCCCTTTCCTCTGTCTTGTTACTGCTACTTTCATTTCACCTTCTATAAAACACACAACCCTTCCTAACACTACTGCGTGCTTCCAATCATGACCCTGATGTCTGTGTGACCTGCCTGCTGTGCGCCCAGAAACCTCCCTGCTCTCGACGTCTGAGCTCTGACACCAAGTATCTTTGTTCCTCAGTTCTGGGCAAGATGGCAGCCCAGCAACTGGTATCCCTGGCCCTACGCCCACAGAAGTCTCTGAATCAGCAGAGCTTATTCCAGCGCTCCCTCCTCCATGGCCTTTCTCTAGCCCGGAGACAGAAGCACCAGAGAGCACTACCCCCAAAGAGCCTTCTACCAACGTCCTGGGAGCATTCAGTGGTGATAACCCGCCATTGGCCGAAAAGAAGTCTGGCTTCAAACAGACATCCAATGAGACCAAGGAAGTGCCTTATCAACCTGCCAAGCCAGAGGACTCCTCTCCCTCGACCCTGGACAAAACACCTTTTATTGCAGACAAGCCGCCATTGGCTGAGCCTGAGCTCGACTTTGATGACATAGTCATAGAGACGCTTGATCCATCAGTCACGGCAGGTAACTTGTTTTTGGAGGACAGCGCAGGCGAAGAGGGATCAAAAGCGGACACAATAAAGAGGTCGCCATTCAGCATCTTGAAGACTCAAATGGAACATCTGGCTGGAGGGTAAGTGACATTCTGTCAGCAAGCAGACAGTGCTGCTGTTTCTTCTCAAGGCAGCTTCTTAGAGAAGTCATTTTTTCCCGTCCTCATCCTTATGTGATGATTTATCCTCATCCTTACTAGCCTGAACGCTATACTTGGCTATTTTATACAGGCACTCTTTAAGTATTTATTGAATGGCACCTCTTTTCTTCACACACAAATGTGTTTACACACGTACATACACATATGCACACGTACACGCACGTACACACCCACTTCTGAGAATAATATCTCCATTGACGCTCAAACCCTTGACATCGGTGTCCCTGTCTCTCAGTGTTGAACAGGAAGCTGATGTAAATTCAACGGCAGGGCCATATTCGAAAATTCCAACATCAAAAGAGCACAGACCAGTTGACACGCAGCTACTTCCAGAGATTGTAAACACCACGTGTGAAGACGCAGCCGAGAAGCACGCCAAAGGCCAAGAGAAGCCCGTGGAGAAGAAGCAGGAGAAACAAAGGCCGACAGCTGCTTTTCCCTGTTTATATGACCTCAACAAGTCAGATGAAGACAAGGAAATTATGAAAAACATGGCTGCCCTGGAGGCTGGTCCTCCCAGTATGACATCCACACCAGCTGAGTCATCCAGAATTCATACTCAAGAGCTCCCTCCTCTGGAGAAAAAGCCAAACAAAGCAAAAAGGCCATCATGGGCTGAGGAGATTATGGGCTCCAGAGAGGAGGACAAGAAACAGATAGACAATCAACCCCAGGATGAGAAGGCCTCATTATCACAAGCTTATCATGAGCACAAATCAGCCCCCCTTGATGTTCAAGCTAACCGGAGTGAAGAGGAGTCCCATAGTTCAGGATGGAATGCAACGAAAGAGGAGGCAGACGTTTTGGAAGCCCACGGAGGGGACACTGGCTGTGTTCAGAAAGAGCGGTAAGTGAGAGCACATCTTGTTAACATTTTCCTCTCTGCGAAATGTCCTTTTAACCTTGTCAACCTTTCTTATTGTCTAAACTCTCTCTTCCTCTGTCCCACTCCACATCCTGTTCCATCTCACCTTCTGCCTCTCTTTCAGTTCTCCTGACCACGTGTCATCAAAAGCAGACACATTTCCCTTGTCAGGCAGTGTCAGTGTAGATAAAACCATAGAAATTGATTTACTATCAAATATCAGTAATTCTATTTCAATAGACAAAACCATGGATGCCACGCCAGGAAGCCTAGAGACACCCAATATGGCTGAACCCCCTCAATATGCAGTTGTTGAACCTATGATCCAATCCAGCTTGACATTAGAGACCATAGCTGAGGATGCAGTGGCGCAGGCAGAGGTTCCCCTCTGGGAGGCCCTGGAGGAGAAAGCTCAGGATCAGAAACCAGAGCAGGACTCTGGAGAGGAGACGATCAAAGAGGAAGTCCTCCGAGAGGAACAGGGGAAAGTAGATGAGAACATGCTAGTGCCGGCTGTAGAATCACTGGAGACGGGGTAAGTGTGGAAGGGAGGCACCTCTATACCACTGAGAGTAATCGATGACCTCAGAGTTACCCCAGTTAAAGCTTGTCGTAAACGGTGTGAATTATAGTCTGGTGGGTATCCTTGGCAACACTTCAAATGTATGACGATGCCTGGCCGTGTCCTACAGCTCTTTTGAGTGTGTCTGAACTTGTAAATATTCACTGTGTGTAGTCTAATTATACAGTAACACTGATGTAATTCCCATATGTTTGCCCTCTCAGCTCAGACAAAGCTGTTAAGCCAGAAGCTGGCATTAGCAGAGATGAGGGTCACAAGAAAATCACCTCAGATGAATCAGAGGTGTTCCAAATGCCACCTACCCCAGAGCCCACAGCCCAGTCTCCTGAATCACTTCTAAAGGAGACAATTGTAGGGGAGGGTAAAGACAGTGAACCATCAACTTCACCGTCTACACCCCCTCTGCACCTCCCCACGAAGGTGTTCAGAAGCTCCACCATGAAGCGCTCATTGCAGATAGACACGCTTGTGTCATTGGAAGCAGCCATTTCTCCAGCTGGAGAGTCCGATTTAAACGAAGAGGACCCATGCGATATGAAGCGTCCCCCCAGCACGGGGGCTGTAGAGGCAGAGAAGCCTCTATGGGCTGCTTTAGAGGAGAAAACTAGAGGAGAAAAGGAGAAAGGGACAGAGGGAGTAGGCATGAGCACATTGGAGGCAACAAAGAGTGCCTTGCAAACGGGGTAAGTTACTGGGGGTTAAACTCCTCATGGCATGGCATGAAGTGTCCGTGTGAGGTACATTTACATTTGACATGCATGTTCGTGGTGGTGTTGACATTTCACACGTTTTAATGCTCACCCAAAGTGCAAATAACACTGCGTTTAGGCTATACATTTTCTGGAGGCTAGTCGTATTCCCCTTAGTAGAAATCTCTATGGATTCTGGTCCTTGTGCTGGTGTCAGACTAGTGTCCAATCAAGTGTCTCATTTCATATCTGTCTGTGGCAGCCCATCTGGACAGGGATCTGTAGCAGAGATCCACTTGACTGAGTACCTAGAGGACACTCCCCTCCCATCTCCCTCCAAGGAAAATAGAGAAACAGACATTTACTTTGACTGTGACAGTTCAGTGGAATTGTACACGCCGTCAAAGGAGGAGGCCCCCATTCGCCTTCCTAAGAAGAAGAAGAAGAAATTATACCTGGGAAAATGTGCTGTTGTCAACACTGAGAGTGAAGAAGGCGAAAGTGAGTCTGGTTCCTCCGTGGTCGGCCCAGGACAAGCCGACAATGAGCAGCAGCTAGATCCGGTGTGGAGGAAAAGTTCAGTGGACGCATCAGATTTAAGTACAAGAGAGGAGTTGGAAGACGAGGAGGTTTTGGACAGGCTGGAGCAGGTTCCCGTAGCTGTACAGGAGGAGGGTCTTGATGTTGATGTCTTCATGAGAGCATTAGTGGGGGCCCTGTACAGAGGGTAAGTCTGACGGGCGACCGAGGCTTGCTCAGCTTTGACATCTTTGATCAGCATGGCCACAGGCATTTTAGGGACTCTTAAGTGCTCTTGACTCTGAGGCCAGCTTTTGCTTATGAAAACATGGCGTCAATAAGACGCGAAGCTTAAATGGCAACGTTTGTTTCAATCAATTTTAAAGATTTCAAATCTACACTGGGTGTACAAAACATTAGGAACATTAGGAACACCTGCTCTTTTCATGACATAGACTGGCCAGGTGAAAACTATGAACCCTTATTGATGTCACTTGTTAAATCCACTTCAATCAGTGTAGATGAAGGGGAGGAGACAGGTTAAAGAAGGATTTTTAAGCCTTGAGACAATTGAGACATGGATTGTGAATGTGTGCCATTCAGAGGGTGATTTTAAGTGCCTTTAAACGGGGGAACAGGGTATGGTAGTAGGTGCCAGGCATACCGGTTTGAGCGTTTCCAGCACTGCAACGCTGCTGGGTTTTTCACACTCAACAGTATCCAGTGTGTATCAAGAATGGTCCACCAACCAAAAGACATCCAGTCAACTTGGAGCATTGGAGTCAACATGAGCCAGCATCCTTGTGGAACCCTTTCGACACCTTGTAGAGTCCATGCCCCGACAAAATCAGGCTGTTCTGGGGGTAAAAGGGGGTGTAATTCAATATTAGAAAGTTGTTCCTAATGTTTTGTACTCGGTGTATATGTTTAAAGATTTGATGGAAATTTGAATTGTAGAATGTCACCTTGAAATATGTCTTAAAGTCCATTGAAAAAGAACTGCATCTTCCTTGCCCGCTGTACATGTAACCTAAACCTAACGTTGTTCAAATATCCCCTAAATATTTTTTCAAATATCCCCATTCCCTAGTTATGAGACTGTGACTTCCGTACTTCAGCCATCTGGCCTAATGATGTCTAATGATGATGAGGTAGGAGAACCAGACTCAAGACCACTTTCTCCATCTGAGTTTGAGATCCTACCACCTGAAGCCTTTTCTGATGCATTGGAGGAACTCCCAGTCATGGTCACAGACCCATCACCGGTCCAGTTGACCCACAAGAATGAAACAACTGAAGAGACTGGCAGGCTAAGCTTAGTGGAGACTTTGTGTTTAGCTGCTGTGGAGCAAGAGATGTTCAAGGACCCAATCACCAAAATTGAGCAAGAGGTCAAACCTCTGAAGGAGTCCACCAAACCACATAAAGAGACTACCAAACCACTGAAGGAGAGCACAGAACCACTGAAAGAGAGCACAGAACCACTGAAGGAGAGCACAGAACCACTGAAAAAGAGCACAGAACCACTAAAGGAAAGCCCAGAACCACTAAAGGATAGCCCAGAACCACTGAAGGATAGCCCAGAACCACTGAAGGAGAGCACAGAACCACTGAAGGCGAGCACAGAACCACTGAAGGTGAGCACAGAACCACTGAAGGCGAGCACAGAACCACTGAAGGAGAGCACAGAACCACTGAAGGAGAGCACAGAACCACTGAAGGAGACGAACACTGTGAAGGGTAAACCAGAGAAGGATGTACGTCCACCTGTGTTACCACCTGTAGAAAACGAAAAGGATGCAAAAAGCTGTACAGACGATTTCCCACCACTGAGAGAAGCAGAGCTGGATGAAATAGCTTATGAGGAGTGCTTGGAAGACAATGACGACGACGCCACCCCCATCGTTAACTACACTAAAGCCCGTAAAGAGACGATCAAGGGAAAGACCAAGACAGTGTTCATGCCTGACAGCGATTCAGATGAGTTGGAGTTTGAGATGGGGCAGGAGGATATAGGCACAGTGTGGCTAGCAGAGTTGTACATGGATGCAGGGTAAGTGCCTGAGCTCCTGTCGCTCTCTGCACTCCTTTCCTGCATGGCTTAATGAGACAGATTGTATTCATGTAGTAGGAATGGAGCTCTATCAGGTTGTGGCTGGGTTTTTGTACTCAGGCATCTGGAGTGGTACAGTTGTCTTTGCTTATTTTGAATTATCTTTTTTCTGATTTCTCGTCAAGTTATTTCACATGAACTTGCGGTCTTCAGATCTTTGTGTACAGTCTACTACCATGCCTGAGGAGAGGGTTTAGTTGTTGGATGTTAGTCCTCTGAATGTGCATTTGCATGTGGAAGTAAAAGTGTTTTTGCAAACAACTTTTAAACTGAACCCAGTGACATGTTGGACATAGCTGATGAGCTTGCCGTGTTGATGTTTACTGTTGCCACGCCTCGGCTGTTGGACCGTTGCCTTTTGACTGTGGCGTGGTCGAGGATTGTGTGTGGCAGTCTGCATTTTGGGGAAATTGCTATCGTAGCCTTGCCAGATGGCTAATAGTTGATATCTCTGTTTCACAGTCAAGCGGTGTTCTCTTCTTCACCACCTGCTCCGCACGAGGTCCACCGCCCTGATAGTGTGTCCACACAGCAGGCCATATCAGTGGGGTCCCCCCCTGCAGGACCTATTACTGGAACCATTCAACTGGAGCCACTTCCCCGTCGTCGCAGCAAAAAAAAAAAATGCACTCCTCCAGTGCCTCTTCAGGAAGTAGGCCCAGAGAGAGTTAGTCAAGACACAGCACCGGTCGCCAGTTGCCTGGCTCCACCAATCAAAAAGAAAACTGTTCCACCACCCGATAATACGGATAGTGAGGCAATGGCACAAGAGAGCGGCAAATCTAGCTTAATCAAGGAGACTTTTAACACTGATGCTAAAGAGGAAGACATTCCAAAACCACTAATCCTCGCCACGGAAACAACTTCTTCAGATAGCATTCTGGTGACAGCCAGAGAGAAGGGAACCAATGACCAGCCTCATCTAGCAAAGGAGGCTGATGATGAGAAAGATGTCCCAGAGAAAGATGTCGCTGTCAGCTCAGTGGTCCCATGGCCTCTACGGCCCTCTCAACCTGGAACACCTACTACATGTCCCAAGGTCCCTCACGTAATCACTACGGAGCCCCCCAAAGAGGACCTAAGCCTAATTGAGGAGGAAATGTTGCTGCTGGCTAAGATTAGTCAGATGGCAGGAGAAGAGCCATCAGATGTGCCTGTGTTCGTGCCTGTGCCTGCCCCCCGCTTCAGGAAACGCCTGATCCCCTCCTTCCACGAGGACGACCCTGTTCTGAACCCAGAAGATCTCCCAGCCTCCGAGGCCAGTGAGGAACAAGAGACTCCATTACCAGTGATCCCTCAGGAAGCCAGTCTAGACAGGCCTGAGCCAAACCTCCTAGATCTAGATGGAAGGAAAGGGCAGCAGGAAATCATTTGTGAGCCCTCTACCATAGCCGCCTCCTCATCAAATAGTAGCCCATCAGAAACGATTACTGAGGTTAATCCGGTGGTGGCAACCACTGAGGGTATGACATCATCAGACTCTGCTGTGAACTCGACAGTCCAGTCAAAGGAGCCAGCGGAGGTTGAGGAAAGTATCCCGATGACAGAAACGGTGACAGATGGGGTACCTGTTGACACAGGGTTTAAACTAGACAACGGTGCGCTCTCTACAGTTCACTGTGTCCCTGCCCAAGAGGAGAGCTTGTTATTGACTGAAACCGGGGCAACAGTCCTCAATGGGAAGGTGCCTGAATCAGGGGTCGAGGAGGATGGTGGTCTTGAGATAGAACAGGATGCTACTCTGTGCACTGTAGATACAGTGGATGGGGTGGATGAACAGTAAGTTGGCAGGACATTGTCTAGCTTTGGCGATGCCTGGTTTGACGTTAATCAGCTCATGTCATCTGGCTCTTGTAACACCTTGCCCAGTTTAATAATATTGACTTGGATCAGTGCACAACTGTTTTTGTTTGTCTGCAGGACAGTATAGTAACTGAAACGAGATCAGAAGTTATACATAGCAGCTACTTTTACTTGGCTGTCCCATCATCTTATCTCGACCATTTCTGTCCCTTTAGATCTGAGACGGCCGAGGGGGAAAAGACGTCCGGTGACCTGGCTGTCCCAGTGATATGCTCTAAGAACGTGGCCCAGCCATCCGCACCAGACACCACAACCCAGAGGAACGACCAGCCCCCAGCCACCAGCCCAGGCAGTGAAGAGCCACAGTCCAATGGACAGACCTCAGCAGATAAGGGGGTCACCTCTGGTCAAGCGTCAGACACGATTGTACCTCCCCGACGCAACAAGTTGAAAACCCTGTCCTTTCCTGTGGTCCTTCCGGAAGTTGCCCCGGGGTCCTCCACTACCACGGCGGACAAGGATGTAGCCTTTAGGAAAGATGCGCTAGTCCTCAGCCAGGAGGTGCATTTGATTCTCATATTTCCTTTTATAAGCGGTATCAACAGTTCATTATATTTCAAACACAGCTGAACATTGAATGTGTCAATGAGAATGTCAGTAGCTATAACAGGTCTCTCTCCCTCTGTCCCTCTCAGATGTCAGGGCCAGTGTCCAGTCCCGGGCTGGTCACCTCCAGCAAGTCTTTGCTGGAGTGGTGCCAGGAGGTTACGAAGGGGTATAAGGGAGTGAGGGTCACCAACTTTAACACCTCCTGGCGTAATGGCCTGGCTTTCTGTGCCATCCTACACCACTTCTATCCCGACAAGATGTAAGCTCTTAATCACCAATCAGTTACATTCCCACCGACAATGTTCCATCCTAGTCTGAATGTGGAAAGTCACGCAACTTTATTATGAGTCCGTGCATGTACTTGAACTCAACCCAGACAGCTGAATGTAAGAAAGGTATAATTATTCCACCTTTGTACAGGGATACAGCCGAAGTTCTCACAAAATAGTACCAGGAAGTTCCGTCCGTGTCCTTCTATTAACTACTGGTGGGTTTTTTTCAGAGATTTTGAGGCACTGGAAACCAACGACATCAAGTTAAACAACAAGAAGGTGAAAAAGTCATTTACTGCACATCACTATGTATAATAATACATACACATCATGTCTATAAGGAACACAGAAGTCAACATTTTTGTCCTGACCCCTCCCTCTCTCTCTCAGGCCTTCGATGGTTTTGCCGCGCTGGGCATCTCCCGTCTAATGGAGCCCTCAGACATGGTACTGCTCTCTGTGCCAGACCGCCTGATCGTCATGACTTACCTGAGTCAGATCCGCACCCACTTTACGGGGCAGGAGCTGAGTGTTCTTCAGATAGAGCACAACAGCAGCCAGTCCAGCTATGCAGTGACTGAGCCCAGTCAAGGTTCTGATGTGGATGCTGCTGCTCGCTTCTGTGCCCGCAAGCTACAGGAAGGTAGCATCTCCCTGGAGGACAGTGCGACAGAACAGCAGGCCTCTAAGCCCAACGGGAGCCTAGTGCCACCCCCTCGGACGAAACGGTTGACAAAGGGGGAGGAGAAGGGGAGCGGAGCTGGGGGTTTGGAAGGGGGAGCGGGTGGGTCACAGACCCCAGTGCCTCCACCCAGGTCACACGCCTCTGCAGCGAAATCCGGATTTAGTCACGTGAGAGATGCCGACCTAGTGAAGAAAAGGCGCTTGCGGCTGAAGAGTGAGTCTATGGATGAAGGGGATGGGCTGGAGCAACAGAGTAGCACATCCAAGAGCACAGAGGTACATGCTGAATACGGTCTTTTCCCCCAAGCCATTTCCCCATATTTTAAAACAATTTTCTTGCATTTGAACAGAGATTGATGTTCTATTCATTTGTCAATGTTTTGCTATTGACACGAGGCCATGTTTCTCTTTACCTATAATATCTATTGTGTTTGTGTCTCCTGTCCAGTCAGCTGAAGGTGTATCAGACAGAGCGGTGAAGAACGGCTCCTCAGAATCAGGTAGGAGATTTACCGGGAGATTTTTACCTGAACTGAAGGAGCCGACAACAGAAATTGACACAATGCTTAAGTGTGATATGAAAGGCTGCGGTCTCTGTGATTTCATTGTTCAGTAAATATTCTAATGACCAGTCTAACTGTTTGATCTGTTTGCAGAGACAATGAGCCCAGTGCCAGTCCAGGAGTCCAGTGTCCCAAGCCAGGAGGAGGATACTCTGGTCAGTTCAAACCTTTACGTCATGTTATTATCCACTTGACTGTTTACATTTGTATTCTCTTCAGGCTTCTCTTTTTACATTTACTGCTAGGCCTCTGTGGCTCTTAGTCCATGGCTTAACCTGTCCGTCACTACCCCTTTACTGCTAGGCCTCCGTGGCTCTTAGTTCATGGCTTAACCTGTCCATCACTACCCCTTTACTGCTAGGCCTCTGTGGCTCTTAGTCCATGGCTTAACCTGTCCGTCACTGCCCCTTTACTGCTAGGCCTATGTGGCTCTTAGTCCATGGCTTAACCTGTCCGTCACTACCCCTTTACTGCTAGGCCTCTGTGGCTCTTAGTCCATGGCTTAACCTGTCCGTCACTACCCCTTTACTGCTAGGCCTCCATGGCTCTAGTCCATGGCTTAACCTGTCCGTCACTACCCCTTTACTGCTAGGCCTCCGTGGCTCTTAGTCCATGGCTTAACCTGTCCGTCACTGCCCCTTTACTGCTAGGCCTCTGTGGCTCTTAGTCCATGGCTTAACCTGTGTGTGTATCATATTTACTTCCTGGTCTTCTCTTTGCCTTTATTCCGGTTTCTCCCTCTAATCTTCTGACCTTTTCCTGTCTCTCATCAATCTATGTTCATCTGTGTATCTGTCCTTACATGTCCTCCCATCTGTCTGTTGTCTGTTTCCGTTTTGGCAATGTGTGTCTCTGTATTTTCATGGTCAGCGTCTGCAGGACACCAGTCAGTATGTGCTGAGCGAGCTGCAAGCCCTGGAGAGTGAACAGAAGCACATCGACAACCGAGCAGGCATCGTGGAGAGGAGACTCAGAAGACTGATGGAATCAGGTGAGAATGACAATAGGTATCAAAGGGTGCTGAATCTAACGTGAACCGTGTCAGGCATACCGTTATGTGTGCTTATCAACGGATTCATTTTCTCAGTATATACAACAACAACAAAAAACTGCACCTTTTTTAAGGTGCCATTTTAACTGGACATTGCGCCCTTGCTCCAGGTAGCGACCGGGACGAGGAAGAGAAGCTGATCCAGGAGTGGTTCACTCTGGTCAACAAGAAGAACGCCCTAATAAGGAGACAGGACCACCTGGAGTTGCTGTAAGACACATACCAGACCACTCACACATCTATTATCATCAAGAATACGTAACACGTTTATGTTACTAGTAAATGGTTTGGACCTGACGTTTGCCATCTAACTACATGTGCCATAGTATGCTCTGTTTTGTGTACCCAGCAGAGGGCAGCTAACCGAATGTATTGTATTCACAGGCAGGAGGAGCAGGACTTGGAGAAAAGATTTCAGCTACTGAATAGAGAACTCCGAGCCATGATGGCCAATGAAGGTTAGTCCCGTGCATAAGCAGAACCTTCGTTTACATTGAGCCGAACCTTCGTTTACATTGAACACAACCGGTGAGACGACTGTAGACCTAAAGCAGTCGGGCCGGGCATAATGACTGTGATGTTATCTTCCCTCGTCCTCCATCTCTTCAGAGTGGCAGAAGACTAAGGCCCAGCAGCATCGGGAGGAGCTCCTGCTGCAGGAACTGGTCTCACTGGTCAACCAGCGGGACGAGCTGGTCAGAGACATGGACGCCAAAGAGCGAGGGTGAGACTAGCCCATCTGTTTGTTACAGCCATTGCGTATACAGTATGAAACACCAAGCATGTGTATAGGACGTCACGCTGCTCGCTTAGCGAGTACCACTCCCTCCCGATGCGGGCCCATACCTGGCGCGAACTCGGGGACCTCTGCCTCACAAACACACGTGACCGTCCTCCCTCAAGCGTCTTAGCCGATCGCGCCGCCTCAAAAGCTAGCTCACGAGGCGACGCAAGCGGGACACTTAAGGCCGAGGAGTACGTTTCACACGTCCCCATGTGCTACACGCGCATGTTCCATATGTTTGATATGATGCAGTAGCGTGTCGGTTGTTTATGTGTGTGTGTGTGTCCCCTCAGGGCCGTTGAGGAGGATGAGCGCCTGGAGCGGGGGCTGGAGCTTAGACGCAGGAAGTTCAGCAACAAAGACAAGTGTGTGCTGCAGTGAGAGACGGGACGACAACGACAAATACCAACCCATCCAGGAACTAAACCTCCACAATCCCTGCTTTATACCAAGCTCTCACTCACTCGGCATCCTACACAGTATGAAACAAGCCTAGGAACCTGCCACCCCAGCAACAAATCCAAAGCCCTCTGCACCGATGGGATGATTGTCAAGCAGTGTTTTCTCTCCTTAACTGGCATTTTGGAACTGGTCATTAATGATCAATTACGTCCCCTGGGACGCTGGAGCTGTGTGCCTTCCCCTTTGAAGATACTTGAACCAAATTTCCCCCTGTACTGGGAAGGTCTCTCATCCATTTAAAACTTTTGATTGAAAAAAACGAGGACCTTTACAGTTCAGTCAGTTAATATGCCTTACTCTGTCATTCAGTAGACAGAAAGCCCACTGTAACAGATGTGTGTGTGTGTGTGTATACATTTAGCCCACCGTGAAGATAAGTGGTTCCATAATTAAGTGCCTACTCTCACATCTGTAAACATCTCATTGATCTTATCTGGTCCGACAATATACGATAATCGACTATATTAGATAGTTTGCACTTTGCCTTAATGCTTTGGTGGAACTGGCTATTAAAAGAACGGTCTGGTGGTTTCGCGCAAAATATTAAAAGGGCTCTGTATACAGGAGGACTGACCGTTCTGTGTTTTACTTTGGACCCAGATGTTTGGACGAAAAACTCAAGTTTGTGAGAGTACCACGTATTGATGTCTTCTGGTGGAGATGTATTTTCAATCCTACTTTTATTTATGGTTTGGACATTTGCATGAGAAATGTTTGGGTTAGGTGTGTGTCATATTGAACATACTATATGAACAGTCAATCAATCTACCCAGAAATGAAAGAAAAAGAGGACAGTGAACAAACGTGAAACCTTAGTTGTAGAGAGAAGCTAGTAGTCCTACTTGGAATACATACAGGACAATAAATACCTTCCTGTAAATATGAATATTTATACTCTGTTATAACCTGGCACTGCAGTTCTTTTAATGTTTATTTTTTTTAGCAAAGACCTTTAGTTTCTCATTTCTATTATCACTGATGATGATGATGATGATGATGATGATTTGTTACTAACCACTGGTAGAACTGAAAATGTAATGACGTATTACTTTGTCCCCGCCTCTTTTTAAAAAGGACATTTCGAACACGATATGTTTTGTTTGAACTAGTGAATGATAAATAATACATTTTTGAAGTTTAAAAAGAAAATTGGGAGTTTGTTTGAATAGGTTTCCTCTAATTTGTTGTCATATCTTATGTGGCACTTGTTCACTCTTTTTCATGGAGGGATGTCGTTGTGTTCTGTGAATGAGGAGTCATTTCTCAATATCTATATTATCGTGATCGTGCGCTATTATACTGAACAAAATATAAACTCAACATGCAACAATTTCAACGATTTTACTCAGTTACACTTCATATAAGGAAATCACTCAATTGAAATAAATTCATTTGGCCCTAATCTATGGATTTCACATGACTGGGTAGGGTTGCAGCCATGGGTGGGCCTGGGAGGGCATAGGCCTAACCACTTGGGAGCCAGGCCCAGCCAATCAGAATTAGTTTTTCCCCACAAAAGGGCTTTATTACAGACAGAAATACATCAGCTGTCTGGGTGGCTGGTCTCAGACAATCCCGCAGGTAAAGAAGCCGGATGTGGAGGTCCTGGGAGGGCGTGGTTTCACGTGGTCTGCGTTTGTGAGGCTGGTTGGACATCTTGTTAAATTCTCTAAAACAATGTTGGAGATGGCTTATGGTCGAGAAATTAACATTGAATTGTCTGGCAACAGATCTGGTGGACATTCCTGCAGTCAGCATGACAATTGCACTCTTCCTCAAAACTTGAAACATTTGTGGCATTGCGTTGTGTGACAAAACTGCACATTTTTAGAGTGGCCTTTTATTGTCCCCAGCACAAGGTGGACCTGTGTAATGATTATGCTGTTTAATCATCTTCTTGATATGCCACACCTGTCAGGTGGATGAATTATCTTGTGAAATGAGAAATTCTCAGTAACAGGGGTGTAAACAAATGTGTGCACACAATTGGAGAGAAATCAGCTTTTTGTGCTAATGGAACATTTCTGGGATCTTTTATTTAAACTCCTGAAACATGGGAACAACACTTTACATCAGTGGTTCCCAACCAGTAGTACTAGGACCCCTGGGGGTACTTGGCCTAACCATAGGGGGTACTTGAGAAGACTCCTGAGACCATAGGCTTACTGGTAAAATGCACATGAGGAGGTACTTAAGGCGTAATGCAGGCAGAGCAAAATACAGTTTTTATTTATTTTACCAGGTAAGTTGACTGAGAACACGTTCTCATTTGCAGCAACGACCTGGGGAATAGTTACAGGGGAGAGGAGGGGGATGAATGATCCAATTGTAAACTGGGGATTATTAGGTGACCATGATGGTTTTTTGAGGGCCAGATTGGGAATTTAGCCAGGACACCGGGGTTAACACCCCTACTCTTACGATAAGTGCCATGGGATCTTTAATGACCTCAGAGAGTCAGGACTCCCGTTTAACGTCCCATCCGAAAGACAGCACCCTACACAGGGCAGTGTCCCCAATCACTGCCCTGGGGCATTGGGATATTTTATTAGACCAGAGGAAAGAGTGCCTCCTACTGGCCCTCCAACACCACTTCTAGCAGCATCTGGTCTCCCATCCAGGGACTGACCAGGACCAACCCTGCTTAGCTTCAGAAGTAAGCCAGCAGTGGTATGCAGGGTGGTATGCTACTGTACCACAGTTGGTGGTACAGTAAACGAAAATGGTTGGGAACCACTGCTTTACATGTTGCGTTTATATTTTTGTTCAGTATATTTATTACATTTGTGCATGACTAATAAATAAGTCTCCTTTGGTAAGAACGTGTCAGTGTACTGTTACAAGCCACAGTTGAATCCCCGGAGCCAGCTGAACCAGAGAACATATGAAGGGCTTTTGGCTGAACTACATTTCCCACCTGTGTAGGACCACGATTTGACGTCATCACTCAATGACACCTGCGCACAGTGCCGCAAAAGACCAGGGAAGACAAGTAAAAAGGGAGACAGAGAGGAAAACAACACGCGAAAGAAAGGAATGTGTATCAAGCAACAAAACGAGTTCTAGTCTCTGAACACTTACTCACCGAACCAACAAACTATACACAGCCTCCTGGCTCGTGAATTTGTAGAAAAATTTGCCAAACGCGGTTTGTGGAGCTAGCTAACGTCGTTAACAACAAGTATTCTTTCTTCCTACGCGTTAGCAACGCAGCTAGCTAGCTACCAAGAGGATACGCGTGTGACCCAGACAAGAGCCGAGAAAACACGTATTTCGGACACACCATGAATCCCGAATAGTGAGTGAAGTTTGTGATATTTAGTTGTTTTTGTTAACTTCATGTCCAGTAACCGCGGATGACGAGACGTAGCTAGCTAACTCAAACGCGTAACAAAATATATTGCGTCATCACTTGTTTACATATTTGTTCCGAACATCTGCTATGATATCGGGTTGTTTTACATGGTAGTTACAATGTTGTCATGATCATACCAATAGCTATGTTGACATAAAATTGCACAAGATTGTTGATCTAACGTTGGTTAGCTAGTTTGTTGAATGACCTGGAGTGGAGATATGGGTCTTGTCACCTTTCTCTTTCTTTCACGTTTTCCTCTTGTACATTTCATCGTACACCCTTACAGCTGTAGTTAGCTATAATAACATCATTTCAGATGGAAATGACAGCAATGCGTATAAACTAGCCTAACTCGTCAGAGACCTAAATGAAAGTCAATGCTGGCGGTTTGATAGAATATATATGTTAGTCTCTAACCATTATTTGATAGCCTCTAACCTTTTTTCTCCCTAGTGACTACCTGTTCAAGCTGCTTCTGATTGGCGATTCAGGGGTGGGCAAGTCTTGCCTCCTGCTTCGATTTGCGGTAAAAACGATCAGTTTTCAGCTTTCAATCAACGTTTGGATACTGTGTGTCTGTGCGAGTTTGTTGATATGTGTATTTTTTTTTTTTTATGATACATTTCAGGATGACACCTACACGGAAAGTTACATAAGCACCATTGGAGTGGACTTCAAAATCCGAACTATTGAATTGGATGGCAAGACTATCAAACTACAGATTGTGAGTTGAATCCAGCAGGCCTGGCAGCCATCGGGAAGTGTCATCGCAGTTCATGCTTGCAGCCATGTAGTGTTTTAGCTAATTAACATCTTGTTTTTCTTGTCTCATGTCTGTAGTGGGACACTGCTGGTCAGGAGCGGTTTCGCACCATCACCTCCAGCTATTACAGAGGAGCCCATGGTATCATCGTTGTCTATGATGTAACAGATCAGGTTAGTGACACCCATCCACAAAGGAGATTCATTAACATCTATGAGTTAAACGTTTATTTATTGACCACATATAACTGAGGTATTTTCTAGGAGTCTTACAACAATATAAAGCAGTGGCTGCAGGAAATCGACCGCTATGCCAGCGAAAATGTCAACAAGCTGCTGGTGGGTAACAAGTGTGACCTCACCACCAAGAAAGTAGTAGATTACACAACAGCCAAGGTGAGTCCACAGGAAACATGCGGAATCTGATACAGATGAACCACCGTATTTGAATAAAGTGTACTCTAGTCGACATGCTGAATTATCAACTGTTAGGACACACTGTGTTTTACTTGCAATGGAAGCACCCTACTACTGCAGTCAGACTGGTTATTGACACCTGTCTCACCCTCCTCAAACAGGAATTTGCTGACTCCCTATCCATCCCCTTCCTCGAGACCAGTGCTAAGAACGCAACCAACGTTGAGCAATCCTTCATGACCATGGCGGCCGAGATTAAGAAGCGCATGGGGCCCGGGGCCACGACGGGAGGAGACAAGCCCAACCTGAAGATTGATAGCACCCCAGTAAGGCAGTCTGGAGGAGGATGCTGTTAGGACTGCCCTGCCCCCTCCTCTCACCTCCAGAGGCCCAGGGGTAGAGTGACAGTACTGGGGTGGAGCTGACAGAACAGGAAAATATGGTGTTGGAGGTGGTGGGATCTTCAAGAACTGACTGACTTTTTCCCCTCCATTTTTTTTTTTTTTTTTTTTTTTTCATCTTGACCTATGCCCATAATTAAGTGAGAAGGGTTTGTGCCCAAGGAGCACTTTCCCCCCCATACACTCTCATTTTATTCACCAATGTGCACAGAATTGGAAACATCATCTTTGATAAATGTGGTTGGCTTTGTAAGGCATGAAAAATGTTTTTAGCTAATCTAGCACTAATCCAGTATCTATCTGTAGCAGTGGCTGTTTAAACACACACACACAAGTGGTCGAAAGAAATCATGGATGTTCTTTCAACTATGGCTGACTACATAACTACCCTTTATGGCCTTCGTGGTTCCTAGTCAGACTGCTGATCGCTGATGGTGAGAAGGTGAAGTAAGAGGAATCATTGTGACAGTTAAACCAGAGGCTTCACGGACACACTCCAGAGGAGAAATAGTGAAGACAAGCGCCGTTTGTATCATCTGTCCTCTCGGGAATTGAGATTCAGATTTGGAAGTTGTCATTGGGCCCATGCGCATAATATATAGGTTGTAATAGGGTTGCTGTTGATGAGACAGAGAAGACAGGGCGAAGTAAATAACAGGCTTTCTATCAAAACAAAGTTCACAAAGTGGGGACAACATGGCAAATGGACATCTGCAATCACGGCGTCCACATCTTTAATGTCTGTTTTAATCATCGTTATATAACACTATTATCACATGGTGGTTTTACTACTGTGGTTTTGGATTGTTTTGATTCTCTCTCTTCTAATCCCGAAAGTGTAAGCAATGAGTATGTTATTGCTGTTTGATGAATGAGACCAAAGGTCAACAGCATTTGGTTCTTTCTGTCTGGAGTGGTAACTGGCTGTTAGCATCCAGGGGTTTTCAGGCATGTCCAATCCTTTAGCGTTGAGTTTGATCTCAAGTCACAATGCTGCTGTACCAGTACCATCAGACCTTTTACAATATTTTGGGGAGAGTATGGCACATTACGTAGCCTACCACAGTTAGCTTTTGAGTGTATTGTTTTCACGTTTAACTGCTTGCTCAAACTTGTCGTTTCGGATATGTCTTTTCTAATGACATGTTTGTGGGAAAGAGAGAGAATGGACCTCAGAGGAAAAATCACCAGCGTCTCATTCGTATGGGGTCTCAAATTAGTATTAGATTTCAAACAAGAGGAACACTTTTGCTTTCCTGAGTAAATACTGTAGAGCTGATGACTGTCTGGGAATTCCACTTTCTTAAGCATCACCATTGATATCCTTGCCTTTTTGATGAAGAAGTATCTTGCGGTTGGTTGGTAAACACACCAGGAAAAGGTTGCTGGGTTTTTCCATTTAGTGAATTTTGACCCATTTAAATAGTTGGCTTCCTTGATATATTCTCTCTGGTTTACATTTTCCCTTTAAACGAAAAATAGATGATTTCTAATACACTAATTCAATAATTTGGCTTTTGGTCAGGGAAGCGATATAATGGAAAGATTCCGGCATGATGGTTATTTCTTCTTTGCTGTGGACAATGTAACATGCTCTTAATGCCCAGAAGATATTGGGAGTCCATAGTAATAAAGTATATTGTTATTATTGCCATTATTGTGTGTTCACTGTGTATCTGTTTTGTACCACATTTTTTCAGATGAATGTTATACCTGTAATGACCAGTAGAGGTCAGTCAGCACAGAAACAGTAGCTCGTCTGAAGCTGTTATAGGCTACTGATAATCCGCTGGAGTTTTACACCATCTGACATCAGAGAGTTGTGCATGCTCACGCCGTTCACCTTCTAGCTCTCGTAGGCCTACCCCGTCTCATGTCGGGATGACTTAAAAAAACAGCATGATCTCAACACACGTATGCCACAAGGATGGTAATGTAGAGATAGTTTGTCGACGCTGGATGGAGTGTGCAGGGTGTCCATTCTATCCTGTTTATTTCTAGCCTGCTCTTACTTATATATAGCTTATATATAAGTAATTACCAAAATAAAGGAAACACTGGAGTAAATTAGGAATACAGTCTATTGAAAGCAGGTGGTTCCTGAGTCAATTAAGCAGTTAACATTCCATCCTGCTTAAGGTCATGTGTAAAAATGCCCAGTTGCCCATTATTTTGGCTGTCATGGCTAGAAGATGTCTCAGTTACTTTGAAAGGGGGGTTTAAAGTGTGTGTGTGTGCCAGTCACCAGATCTCAACACAATTGAACACTAATGGGAGATTCTGGAGCTGAGCCTGAGACAGCGTTTTCCATCAACAAAACACCGAATGGTGGAGTTTCTCGAGGAAGAAAGTTGCATCACTCCAATAGAGTTCCAGACACTTGTAGAATCTATGCCAAGGCTTGAGCTGTTCTGGGGGCTCGTGGTGGCTCACCGCCCTATTAAGACACTTTATGTTGGTGTTTCCTTTATTATGGCAGTTACCTGTATGTGGCGGAGCAAGCTACAGTACCTGTGTGGACTGGGTCACAGTTATCTGTCCATTGTGTAATATTGTGTAGTATTCAGTGTTTCCCCTATATGCATTTAGCTAAATCGTTGCCGGCACTGTGGGGGAAAAAGGTATATATTTGTTATAATGTAGACGTATAGATGTATGGCCCAGGAAGACTCCATTCTCACCATAGCAGTGAGCCTGTTTTACATTCTACTTCCCACCAGGGTCGCAACTTTAGTTTTAGAAGTGGAGGTTGGATAAACACTCCAAACAGCCTACCCGACCACTCGGAGGCGTCCGTGTGGTCATGAAGTAGACCGTTGGCTCGTTTTGTATCACATTCCAATGATGAAAATGCAATTTCAGAATCATGTCCTCCCCCCGTCTGCAGTGAAAGTTGCGCCCCTGCTTTCCACACCAATAAATGTGAAAGTATGAAACCATGCTATTTTACAACAGTCTAAATCTGAAACATTAATCAGGGTGATATTTGCGGGTACGGTAGGATCTGCTGTAGCCTATGACATTCTCAACTGCATTTTGATCCCTCAAGTTGAATCCTAAATGTCGTCTTCTTGGTCCCCTGACCCAGTCAGCTATGCAAAACCCCACAGAAATTAAATCAGGCCTGTGAGTTTGATCAAGCATGCATAAGCGTCAATATGTCTGTTGGCATGCTACTGTTAGTGTTGGTGTGTAAGTTCTCCAGAGTTGGCCTGGTGTTAGTGAGTCTCTGCGGTGTGTCGGTGTTGATATGACCATGAGTGCATGTGTTTGTTGTACCCATCACGATACTCACCCTGCTGCAGACCCCCAGGTCCTGGGCGGGTGTGTGGGGGGAACCTGGTGTGGCTGGGGAACCAGGTGGTGGTACCACTGACTGAGGAACTGGTGTTCCGGGCCTGTATGCTGCCCATGCTAGTGCCCTGCACTGGACCCACCACTGCCATCTTCATCGTCCCTCTCTTCTTTAGCGTGGGTAAAGCAATGCAGCTTATAGACATTAGTAGACTGCTTGACATTTCCACCATTATTACTGTGCCCATCTCTGTTTCACATCAACCATTGCAGCCCATTGCCACCATGTTATTGAACAGCTGCACCTAGAAGAAGACACTTTGGCAGTTATCCTGCTCTCTGCACGTAAGGCAAACAGCTACAGAAGCCTTGAAACCAGACACGTTTAATACACGCATGCACTTCAAAATACAAATATACAGTGCCTTCGGAAAGTATTCAGACTCCTTGACTTGTTCCACATTTTGTTACGTTACAGCCTTATTCTAAAATTGATTAAATAAAAGTTTTTCCTCATCAATCTGCACACAATATCCCATAATGACAAAGTGAAAACAGGTTTTTAGAAATTTTAGCAAATGTATAAAATAAAAAAAACTGAAATACCTTATTTACATAACTATTCAGACCCTTTGCTATGAGACTCGAAATTGAGCTCAGGTGCATCCTGTAGTCCACAATCATCTCCTTTGTCTCGGTTACGTTGAGGGATAGGTTGTTATTCTGGCACCACCCGGCCAGGTCTCTGGCCTCCCTACAGGCTGTCTCGTCATTATCGGTGATCAGGCCTACCATTGTTGTGTCACCAGCAAACTTAATGATGCTGTTGGAGTCGTGCCTGGCCATGCAGTCGTGGGTGAACAGGAAGTACAGGAAGTGACTGAGCACGCACCCCTGGGGGGCTCCAGTGTTGAGGATCAGCGTGGCAGATGTGTTGCTACCTACCCTCACCACCTGGGGGTGGCCCGTCAGGAAGTCCAGGCTCCAGTTGCAGAGGGAGGTGTTTAGTCAGTGTGGACCACTGCGCTCCAGTCCCGTCTTGGTCCTAGAGGGCCACAGGAGCTGCACGTTTTCTTTGTGTCCCAGTGTATATTAATCAAAGCAATGTGGGTAGAATATCAGCCACCAGATAAAAACAATTTGTTGAAAAGACACTCAAACGTGATAACAACCAAGCTGTGCAAGACCAGACATTTGCTGAATGTGTGAAAATATTTCCTGTGTCTTATGCTATTGGAAACCCTGCTCTCCAGTACAATGCACAAAGGCTGCTGTGCACTGACCCTGTGTCATGTACATTTTTCTCTAAATGGACTGGAATGTTATACTCAGTGGTCATTTTCCTTCTTCCTGAGTGTAAGGCATGTGTTTAGCAGCTGACAGTTTCTGTCCAAGGTGTCTTGTCAACTGAGTGGGTTCACATAAAAACCACACTTATCAATTGATGTGGGTTCAAACAACAGAAATACGTTTTTGAGTGTCTATAAATGGACTCAGAAGCATTGGTTTAAGATGCTTTCAGCCTGAAAAATAGTCTTATTTCCATTCTCTCTGTTTTCTCAGTATTGAGAGAACCTGGCTCAGAGAGGCCGCTCAGGAAGACTCAAGATCCAGGAAACTTTCATTCCATCGTCCTCATGAGGCACTGTGGCAACAGCACAAAGTCAAAGACGCCGCATCACAGAGCAGTAACTGGAGACTGCCTGGAGTGTATTAACATACGGCAACCGTCAAGCTCCGCTAATAGCCAGTTCACAGGCCAAGGGCCCCCAGAGACATCCCAGTGACCCACAGGCAGAGGGTTCAGGACCACAAGCAGAGATCAGTGGGGTGTGTATGTGAGCATGTACATGCTTCTCTGTGCATGAGGTTTTGTTAAAAAAAAATGAATAATAATAATGGCCTATATAAATAAATGTCCCCTCCCCTATTATATGAATAAGAGAGAGAGTGAGCCAGAGAGAGAGAGAGAGTAGAGAGAGAGAGAGAGGTTAAAAGGCATACAGATGTTAAACAAATCAAGACAGAACTGTCAATAAAATCAAGAGAGCTCTGTCAACCCCTGTCAAACAAAACAATTATCTGGAATATTTAAAAATCTAGAATGTTGAATCACTTGGTAAGAATTATGCAAAGCTAGCACAATATATTCTATAGACAGAAAGGTTTCGTGATGCTCAAGGACCATTGCATGTTATTCCAGAACCAACCATTTACATTTTAGTCATTTAGCAGATGCTCTTGTCCAGAGTGACTTACAGTAATGAGTGCATACATTTTCATACTGGCCACCCATGGGAATCAAACCCACAGCTACCAACTGAGCCACACAGGAAGCTCGATATGTTACTACGGAAAAATGAAGCATTTTGACAGGAGAACAGTGTAGAGCGTGAACTTGGGCCTTTTGCATCTCTTAGGGTAACCAGTATCAAGGGCACCATCCACCCTATCCTTTAGAGAGAAAGTCTGTGAACTTCCACAGGCAACCATCAATAGTCGGAGGCTTTGATTCCCGTAAAGCTTTAATGTGGCATTTCACCTCCTATTGTTAATGCATTTACCATGATCCATTCACATAGTCCTTTTATAGTCATTCACCTAGTCCTTTTTGCCTTTTCTTCCAGCACTCAGAAAGGCACAGACAGACACACTGATGATTGTGAAATATGGAAAAGCTGAGGCTATCTCATCTGGTAAATGAATGATCTATGAGTCATTTTGTACCCAGAAAATTATCGTACTGCAGTGTTTCCTTTCAATGTTACTTAAGAGAGGAGGAATGATAGCCATTTGAAAAGCACAGCAACAGAAGATGTTACTGCTTTTGCCTACAGCTGTAATCATTTGCACATGTAAATCTGTCTTACTGGATTCACTGTAAATCAGCGAAGTGATACATCTTTAAACTCTAAACGTTAATCATACTGTAGCGTTGTGAAATAAAATATGCGCAACTGTGAGTACAGAACGTACAGAACTATAAAGATTAGATTAGCATTGCAGCAAGAGCCCCGTCGCAAATGTGTTGACAAAATCACGTGTGGAGAAGAGGTGGCGATAATAATCAGAACGTTTCAATTAACTCTTCACGGGGGAAAGTTTGAACGACAGAACAAGTCGGTCTCTGGGAGATTACTGCTCAAGTAGCACAATCTCTATCAATCTTAGCCACCCACTGATACACAAACACAGATGACATAATTTCCCACCAAAGATAAGTCT
Organism: Salvelinus fontinalis; assembly: GCF_029448725.1. Classification (NCBI taxonomy): domain Eukaryota; kingdom Metazoa; phylum Chordata; class Actinopteri; order Salmoniformes; family Salmonidae; genus Salvelinus; species Salvelinus fontinalis. The sequence goes on along the minus strand of NC_074677.1, from coordinate 54,724,634 downwards.
TAATAGCTAGCCTAAAAAAATGTTGATGAAGGAAACAGATATATCATAATGTGTTGGACAGAGATGTCAGTGTTGGCCCAGGAATCGGAGTATTTTCCCCTGTTAAAAAAGCACTGCAACTATCTGGGACGTATTAAGCACTGCAACTATCTGGGACGTATTAAGCACTGCAACTATCTGGGAGGTATTAAGCACTGCAACTATCTGGGACGTATTAAGCACCGCAACTATCTTGGACGTATTACGCACTGCAACTATCTGGGACGTATTAAGCACCACAACTATCTTCGACGTATTACGCACTGCAACTATCTGGGAGGTATTAAGCACTGCAACTATCTGGGACGTATTAAGCACTGCAACTATCTGGGACGTATTAAGCACTGCAACTATCTGGGACGTATTAAGCACTGCAACTATCTTGGACGTATTACGCACTGCAACTATCTGGGACGTATTACGCACTGCAACTATCTGGGACGTATTAAGCACTGCAACTCTCTGGGACGTATTAAGCACCACAACTATCTGGGACGTATTAAGCACTGCAACTATCTGGGACGTATTAAGCACTGCAACTATCTTGGACGTATTACGCACTGCAACTATCTTGGACGTATTAAGCACTGCAACTATCTCGGACTTATTAAGCACTGCAACTCTCTGGGATGTATTAAGCACTGCAACTATCTTGGACGTATTACGCACTGCAACTATCTTGGACGTATTAAGCACTGCAACTATCTTGGACGTATTAAGCACTGCAACTATCTGCAACTATCTGGGACGTATAAAGCACTGCAACTGGGGGAGGTTCTCCATTTCCCCCTCTTTGCGCAAGAATTGAGACTGAACAGAGTTAAGACTGGAAGAAAACATCTGCCATTCTGGTATCTGTCATCTCAGCACTCAAAACATTTACACTATAATACAGGCAGATATAGCCCAGAGCCTCCACTCATCTCTCCTAGCAGGAACCCAGGGGGGCTTCAACACCGCTGTAGCTGGACGACATGTATTTGTACTCTCACACTAGGCTGTATCTGCAGCCTTAGATAGCTGTGTGGACCATAGAGATCCTAGCCTTTACATGTAATTCTATGGTGTGGACATTTCCCATAGTGATAAATAGGTCCTATTAGGGAGCTCGTTATAGCTCTATTATGTTGACACGCCACCCTGATGGGACGTCTACGCCCCCCGTCATTAACAGCAGGAACCCGGGATGATAAACAGGGAATTCCACAATGGACACATTAACTCTATGAAACTACTGTTCACGGTCAAGGTTTCAATGTTGAATGAGTGTTTTTAGTTTTGAATGTGAATGTGGATTTCTTGTTTGTGAAAGACTGATTCCCTGGAAACATTTGCTTATTAATTGCAAACTGTTTGAGACAGGGTTGTGGATATAATTATTCAATTTTTCCTTTACTCCATACCAAAATCAATGGGAATTTGTTCCCTTCCATTAGTTGACCATATGGCTTTAGTTAATTGTTTCAGTATGTCTAATAGGAGTCCTAAGCGGCAGGGTTGGGGAGTTACTGATTACATGTAATCAGTTGCATGTAATCTGATTACAAAAAAAACTGTAATCAGTTAAATTACCAGCTAAAATATTGTAATCCCATTACAGATACTTTTGAAAAACTAGATGATTACTTTCTGATGATGATTTAATTTCTGTTCTCTCAATGACATTCAATTCAATTCAAACCTGCTGATTAGAAGGTCCTGTGTAGATTTTATTTTCAACCAGCAACTATCAGGAGATAACACTGGTTAACTTTTTCCACACTTTTACAGTTCATCAGCTGTTGTACAAGATGATATAAACACATAAAAAAAATAATTTTTGACTGGGCCTTTAAGGTACTTTCGACTTAACGTCTTATCCCTGTGCCTATCAGCCTTTTATTTCGATTACGACTGAATTTCAAGTAAAATGCACAATATTTTCCTTCTTCTTTGTATATATCTCCAATCATGAGTTTTAAAAATGGCGCCAGAGAAGAAGGCATACGTTTTACGTGTCCCCAACCGAATGTGTTGTTGTTTGTTTATTTGCGGTTTTTGTAACTTGTTTTTTTACTTATTTTGTACATAATGTTGCCGCTACAGTCTCTTATGACCGAAAATAACTTCTGGACATCAGGACTGGGATTACTCACCACGGACTGGCAGAAATTTTTTTTTCCTTTAACGAGTCTGACGACCATGACGCAAACGATATACTGCTTTCTCGGGAACAGGCCCAGATCCCCGTGAATTGCGTGAAGAGGCGGTGGAGAAAAAGGGGACAGAGGGCGGGCTGAATTCTGAGAATTTGTAGGCGATCGAATAAACCCCCACTTCCTTCCATTCTGCTAGCAAACGTGCAATCTTTGGAGAAAAAAAATAGATGACCTACGCGCAAGATTAAACTACCAACGGGACATTCAAAACTGTAATATCTTATGCTTCACGGAGTCGTGGCTGAACGACGACACTATCAACATATTTGGCTGGTTATACGCTGCATCGGCAGGATAGAACGGCGGCGTCTGGTAAGACAAGGGGCGGCGGACTATGTATTTTTGTAAATAACAGCTGGTGCACGATATAGAGTATCTCATGATAAGCTGTAGACCACACTATCTACCTAGAGAGTTTTCATCAGTATTTTTCGTAGCTGTTTACATACCACCACACATACCACCACAGTCAGCGGCTGGCACTAAGACAGCATTGAATGAGCTGTATTCCGCCATAAGCAAACAAGAAAACGCTCACCCAAAGGTGGCGCTCCTAGTAGGCGGGGACTTTAATGTAGGGAAACTTAAATCCGTAATACCAATGTTAAATGGGCAACCAGAGGGAAAAAAACTCTGGACCACCTTTACTCCACACACAGAGAGGCATACAAAGCTCTCCCTCGCCCGCCATTTGGCAAATCTGACCATAATTCTATCCTCCTGATTCCTGTTTACAAGCTAAAATTAAAGCAGGAACCACCAGTGACTAGATCAACAAAAAAGTGGTCAGATGAAGCAGATGCTAAGCTACAGGACTGTTTTGCGAGCACAGACTGGAATATGTTCCGGGATTCCTCCGATGGCATTGAGGAGTACACCACATCAGTCGTTTGCTTCATCAATAAGTGCATCGATGATGTCATTCCCACAGTGACCGTACATACATACCCCAATCAGAAGCCATGGATTCGCACTGAGCTAAAGATTAGAGCTGCCGCTTTCAAGGAGCGGGACTCTAAACCAGAAGCTTATAAGAAATCCCGCCATGCCCCACGGCGAACCATCAAACAGGCAAAGGATCAATATAGGACTAAGATCGAATCATACTACACCGGCTCTGATGCTCGTCGGATGTGGCAGGGCATGCAAACCATTACAGACTACAAAGGGAAGTACAGTCGAGAGCTGCTCAGTGACACGAGCCTACCAGACGAGCTAAACTACTTCTATGCTCGTTTTGAGGCAAATGGCACTGAAACATGCATGAGAGCACCAGCTGTTCCGGATGACTGTGTGATCACGCTCTCCACAGCCGATGTGAGTAAGACCTTTAAACAGGTCAACATTCACAAGGCCACAGGGATTACCAGGACGTGTACTGCGAGCATGCGCTGACCAACTGGCAAGTGTCTTCACTGACATGTTCAACCTCTCCCTGTCTGAGTATGTAATACCAACATGTTTAAGCAGACCACCATAGTGCCTGTGCCCAAGAACACTAAGGTAACTTGCTTAAATGACTACCGACCCGTAGCACTCACATCTGTTGCCATGAAGTGCTTTGAAAGGCTGGCCATGGCTCACATCAACACCATTATCCCAGAAACCCTAGACCCACTCCAATTTGCATACCGCCCCAACAGATCCACAGATGATGCAATCTCTATTGCACTCCACACTGCCCTTTCCAACCTGGACAAAACTTTAATTAATATTGTTTTGCATTTTCCTATGTGCAAATAAATATGTGAGAATGCTATTCATTGACTACAGCTCAGCGTTCAACACCATAGTGCCCTCAAAGCTCATCACTAAGCTAAGGACCCTGAGTTACGTCCGTGGTTGGAATGAGACCAAGGTGCAGCGTGGTAAGTGTACATCGTTCTTTATTTTGATGAACACCAAAAAAACAACAAAAGATAAACGAATGTAACGTTCTGCGGGCTACACAGTAACTGTACAAAAACAAGATCCCACAAACTAAGGTGGGGAAAAAGGCTGCTAAGTATGATCCCCAATCAGAGACAACGATAGACAGCTGCCTCTGATTGGGAACCATATTCGGCCAACAAAGAAATAGACAAACTAGAATGCCCACCCAAATCACACCCTGGCCTAACCAAATAGAGAAATAAAAAGGCTCTCTAAGGTCAGGGCGTGACAGTACCCCCCCAAAGGTGCGGACTCCGGCCGCAAAACCTGACTCTATAGGGGAGGGTCCACGTCCGGACCGTGGATCGTCGCGGGAGACTCCGAACCGTGGATCGTTGCCGGAGAAACCGGACCATGGATCGTTGCCGGAGAAACCGGACCATGGATCATCGCCGGAGGCTCTGGACTGGGAAACCCCGCTGGAGGCTCTGGACTGCAGACCGCCGCTGGAGGCTCTGGACTGCCGACCGCCGCTGGAGGCTCTGGACTGCAGACCGCCGCTGGAGGCTCTGGACTGCAGACCGCCGCTGGAGGCTCTGGACTGCAGACCGCCGCTGGAGACTCTGGACTGCAGACCGTCGCTGGAGGCTCTGGACTGCAGACCGTCGCTGGAGAATCTGGAATGCAGACCGTCGTTGGAGGCTCTGGACTGCAGACCGTCACTGGAGACTCTGGAATGCAGACCGTCTCAGGAGGTTCCATACTGTGGACCGTCTCAGGAGGTTCCGGACTGTGGACCGTCTCAGGAGGTTCCGGACTGTGGACCATCTCAGGAGGTTCAGGACTGTGGACCGTCTCAGGAGGCTCCGGGCCATGGATCATCACTGCAGGCTTCGGGCCATGGATCATCACTGCAGGCTTCGTGCCATGGATCATCACTGGAGCCTTCGGGCCATGGATCATCACTGGAGGCTTCAGGCCATGGATCATCACTGGAGGCTTCGGGTCATGGATCATCACTGGAGGCTTCGTGCCATGGTTCATCACTGGAGGCTTCGGGCCATGGATCATCACTGGAGGCTTCGGGGCCATGGATCATCACTGGAGGCTTTGTGCCATGGATCATCACTGGAGGCTTCGTGCGTGGAGCAGGCACAGGACGTACCAGGCTGGAGACACGCACTGGAGGCCGGGTGCATGGAGCTGGCTCTGGTCTGAAACCTGTCTCCGCCAACCACCCTGTGTCCCCCCCCCCCCTCTCAAAAAAATTGGGGGCTGCCTCTAGTGCTTGCGTCTTGGTTGCGAACCCCGGTGTCGTTGTTGTTCCTCCCTTGCTGCCTCCATCTGCTCCCATGGAAGGCGATCCTTTCCAGCCAGGATCTCCTCCTATGTCCAGGATCCCTTCCCGTCCAGGATCTCCTCCCATGTCCAGGATGTCTGCTCCTCCTGGCCACGCTGCTTGGTCCGTTTGTGGTGGGATCTTCTGTTAAGTCCGTTGTTGGAATGAGACCAAGGTGCAGCGTGGTAAGCGTACATCGTTCTTTATTTTGATGAATACCAAAAAACAACAAAAGATAAGCGAACGTAACGTTCTGCAGGCTACACAGTAACTGTACAAAAAGAAGATCCCACAAACTAAGGTTGGGTAAAAGGCTGCTAAGTATGATCCCCAATCAGAGACAACGATAGACAGCTGCCTCTGATTGGGAACCATACCCGGCCAACAAAGAAATAGACAAACTAGAATGCCCACCCAAATCACACCCTGACCTAACCAAATAGAGAAATAAAAAGTCTCTCTAAGGTCAGGGCGTGACACCCTGGGACTAAACACCTCCCTCTGCAACTGGATCCTGGACTTCTGACGGGCCATCCCCAGGTGGTAAGTGTAGGCAACAACACATCTGCCATGCTGGTCCTCAACACAGGGCCCCTCAAGGGTGCGTGCTCAGCCCCCTCCTGTACTCCCAGTTTCCTCATGACGGCACATCCAGGCATGACTCCAACACCATCATTAAGTTTGCCGATGACACAACAGTGGTAGGCCCGATCACCAACAACGACGAGACAGCCTATAGGGAGGAGGTCAGAGACCTGGCAGTGTGGTGCCAGGACAACAATCTCTCCCTCAACGTGATCAAGACAAATGAGATGATTGTGGACTACAGGAAAAGATTTGTCATGGGTCCTCAGATCCTCAAAAGGTTCTACAGCTGCACCATCGAAAGCATCCTGACGGGTTGCATCACTGCCTGGTATGGCAACTGCTTGGCCTCCGACCGCAAGGCACTACAGAGGGTAGTGCGTACGGCCCAGTACATGACTGGGGCCAAGCTCCCTGCCATCCAGGACCTCTATACCAGGCGGTGTCAGAGGAGGCCCTAAAAATGTTCAAAGACTCCAGCCACCCTAGTCATAGACTGTTATCCCTGCTACCGCAAGGCAAGCGGTACCGGAGCGCCAAGTCTAGGTCCAAGAAACGTCTAAACAGCTTCTACCCCCAAGCCATAAGACTCCTGAACAGCTAATCAAATGGCTACCCAAACTATTTGCATTGCCCTCACCCCCTCTTTTACACCCCTGCTACTCTCTGTTGTTATCATCTGTGCATAGTCACTTTAATAACTGTACCTACATGTACATATTACCTCAACTAACCGGTGCCCCCGCACATTGATCCTGTACACGGTACCCCACTGTATATAGTCTCGCTATTGTTATTTTACTGCTGCTCTTTAATTACTTTAAACTTTTTTTATTTCTTATTTTTATCCATATTTTTTTAACTGCATTGTTGGTTAGGGGCTCGTAAGTAAGCATTTCACTGTAAGGTATTCGGTGCATGCGACTAATCAAATTTGATTTGATTTGATGTGTCTCTCTTAAAAATCTGATCATGTTTTTTTGCATGGTTTTGTTTTATAAACATTGAAAGGGGGTGCTACAAGCCTCTCGGGATTTCTTACCTCTCCTGCACATGACTTTTGTCTACCTTTTAAACTTTCATTAATATTGTTTTGCATTTTCCTATGTGCAAATAAATAAATACAAATACATTAAAATAAGGGGAAAGTAATCCAAAAGTAATTTAAAGTAATCTGATTACATTACTGAGTTTGAGTCATCTGAAAGATACATTACTGATTACAATTTTTGGACAGATAACTGGTAACTGTAACGGATTACACTTAAAAAGTAACCTACCCAACCCTGCCCGGCGGCTTGTACGTGATGCCTGGAAGCCAACTTAAAGGACATGGGCGAGGGTATGGGCCGTCTGACCAATACAAGAAAACAGCACTTCACATCGATACAAGATGTGTGAATTTGAGCATCAACTTCCTCCTTAGTCAGAAAAGTCTAGGGTTAAGAGACACGTAAAGTAGCATATAGAAATAGGAAATGATTAATATTCAATGATAAAAACAAATGTCTCCTTCAATACCAAACTAGAAAGATCAATTGAGAATACTGAGACTCAGAGTAGGTCTGCTGAACAACTAAAAACAGACTGGGACAGAGTACCTGCGCTATTATAATATCTCCAGGGTTCCTTCATACAGTAGGACTAGCTAAACAAAGGCAAGACAGCCAGCCATCAATTTTTTATCTGTTGTGCCTTAGCACTGCACTGCACACCAGACAAGGTCTGAGGTATGTGTAAACTGGCTGCCAGGTCCATGGAGACGGAGGCAGCACATGGTTTACACATTAAGGAGCAATAACTTGCAACTATGCATCAGTGGTGAGGAGAGAAGGAGAAGGTCACACCTGGGACCTATTCAATTGGATGATGTCTCAGCGTATTTACTGTACATAGAAGAGGAACATACACATACTGTATATGTGTCTTAAAAGGCAGTAACTGCTCAAAGCATGGAACTGATAAAAATGGCTTTTATTTACCTTGGTTTCAAATCAAATGTTATTAGTCACGTGCGCTGAATACAACAAGTGTAGACCTTACAGTGAAATGCTTACTTACGAGCCCCTAACCAACAATGCCGTTTCAAAAAAATACAGATAAGAGTAAGAAATAAAAAGTAACAAGTAATTAATTAAAAGAGCATTAGTGAAATAATACAGAGTCAATGTGCGGGTGGGCACCGGTTATTTGAGGTAGTATGTACATGTAGGTAGAGTTTCACAGTTTCACCGTAACTTTATGCAGTTACTTTTAACATGACCCCCATTTTCTCCAAAACACATTACAATAGAGGCAGGATACTTGTCCACATGATTAAGCATGTATTTAATGTAGCAAGAATGATATTAACTCATTTTCAACCAAATTAGCAGTTGCTGACTTTTTGCTTGGTAGGGCAGTATAGTGTAATCGGGCATAAAGTTGAGAGGACGCCCAATACTATTTCATCAGAAGGGGACCCTAGTGATTCTAGTATATTTTGTATAGATTGAATTCTCTTCAATGTTGAGTGGATAACCCTGTCTGTTCTATCTATTGCAATTCTAAAATGCAGCTCCAGAAGTCCTTGCTGAAAAGACAAAGGCAGGGTTTTTGGCTGGATATGGAAGCAGGAGGAGCTAACAGATCTGAGACTCTCATGCAGACTAATTGAAAAGCCAGGAGAAGCGAGAGAAAGAGAAGGAGAAAGAGCAAGCCCTGCCACAGACAATCTTTCCTCTGTCTGAGAGGTGCACCAGAGAGGTCCGCATGGGTCTCTGGGCTCTGTGTGAGAGCTGGACAGATGTATCACGTCCTTGTGTCCTCCCGTCTGCTTTTAGTGCAACGGCAAGGTCAGGAGGAGAGATGTGGGGCTGAACGCCCCTGCATGTTTGGTCAGTGTCCCAGAGGGCTAGAGTTAGATAGTCTAGTCTAGTGTGCACTTGGGCAGATGTCTGCTGTCAGGGGTTGCCTAGTTGATTCATAGCTTGATCCAAGACGAGTTTGGGGGGAAAACAGGTCTGGTGACTATAACTTCTCTCCACACTGTAGCCTACATACCATTCCAACATTGGGGGAAAAAAGTTTACAAAATGAGATGTACTGAATTTTTTCATTATTAACTACCGTGGCTCAGGGGCGTCGGCACGCCCACCCAATCAGATTGAGAAATGCCCTTTACTTGTCTGTTCTAAATGGGACATTATTTGCCTTTTTACCTCAACATGCAAACACCATCAGATATAATTGATGGCAAGCAGTGCATTGGGTTAGTCAGATTTGATGAAATATAGCAGAACCTATTAACTGGAAGGATGTTCACTCTCACGGGATAGATTGCCAAAAATAACTAACTGAAAGTCACACCTCCAATAAGCCACGTATATGACTGAGACATATGTCACCGTGCTTCTATGGCTATATGCACTATGCCACTGCCTATTGCATATGTAAATTTAGAGGGCCGATTCAGGCTTAGAAATGTATGCTTTCCTACGCATGCCTTTCCTACCCACTTCTCAGTATTTGGTATTAAGACGTTTCTTATTCAGTCACGTAAAGTGCTCTGCAAGTGTGAATACCTTGCGCGCTCTGAATACATTTAATTCAATCGCTGAAAACCCTCTGGCCAACAGATTTTCTCGTGGAGTTTTGATTCAATAGGGTTTCCAGTACATTTATCTTAAGCCATCCCTTTAAATACGGTGTACTTTTTAGTTCGAATTTTGTTGACAGACTCGCTAGACTATATCGGGAGAACGGGTTCAGAATATTGGGGATCAATTAAAGAAAGACATCTAAATATATGCATATTCGTCTCCGTTTCAGCACCAATTGGTAGATTTAAAAATAGTCTGATCTTGTAGATTATTTAGGTTTAGGAAAGTATTTATGAATCATAAAAAAACAGGTTTGGAGAGCCCGGAAAGAAAGAAAACGGTGGTATGATTCATACTGAAAACGTATCCATTCAGTTCTTCAATCCATTGTAAAGTTGGAAAATGTCTGTACATTTCATTACTTTAAGGAAAATATGTACAATAGTTGGTTATACCCTTGTCTATTGCCTGCACTAACCATGGAACTGTGTGATGACACGGCCAAGTATTGCGCCGTGTGTCGAGTTCAAACTGTTCCGGCTTGGGTTTGCATTGGGTTACATTGGGTCCATAACAATTGAAATAGCCTACATGTTTTAATATATTATGAACTGTTACAAATTATCCTCAGCAATAACGAGACGGCCGCGACAGCGTTTACAGAAGAAGCCAAAAGAAGGTAAACGAAAGAATGGAATTAAATGGAATGATAATGTAGGCTATACCAACTGAAGGGAACTAACAGTAAATTGGAAGTTGAATATGTGTGGATATTAGGCCTACTGATATGTGTAGTTATTGGTCTATTTTATTTACTGGCTAATATTTAACATGTTAGAAATAGGAAAAAGAGAAAGTCAGGGTAGCCTATAATTAAGACATTCCAGAGTGCCCATCCCTGCAAATTAAAAGGCCTCACAATTTAAATTATGCATAATGGCACAGCATTTCATAAACTTTACTGTGGGAAAGTTGATATGTTGATACACTACCATTCAAAAGTTTGCGGTCACTTAGAAATGTCTTTGTTTTTGAAAGAAAAGCACATGTTTTGTCCATTAAAATAACATCAAATTGATCAGAAATACAGTGCAGACATTGTTAATGTTGTAAATGACTATTGTAGCTGGAAACGGCAGATTTTTTATGGAATATCTACATAGGCGTACAGAGGCCCATTATCAGCAACCATCACTCCTGTGTTCCAATGGCACTTTGTGTCAGCTAATCCAAGTTTATCATTTTAAAAGGCTAATTGATCATTAGAAAACTATTTTGCAATTATGTTAGCACAGCTGAAAACTGTGGTTCTGATTAAAGAAGCAATAAAACTGGCCTTCTTTAGACTAGTTGAGTATCTGGAGCATCAGCATTTGTGGGTTCGATTACAGGCTCAAAATGGCCAGAAACAAATAACTTTCTTCTGGAACTTGTCAGGCTATTCTTGTTCTGAGAAATGAAGGCTATTCCATGCGAGAAATTGCCAAGAAACTGAAGATCTCGTACAACGCTGTGTACTACTCCCTTCACAGAACAGCGGAAACCGGCTTTAACCAGAATAGAAAGAGGAGTGGGAGACCCCGGTGCACAACTGAGCAAGAGGACAAGTGCATTAGAGTGTCTAGTTTGAGAAACAGACGCCTCACAAGTCCTCAACTGGCAGCTTCATTAAATACTACCCGCAAAAGATCAGTCTCAACGTCAACAGTGAAGAGGCGACTCCGGGATGCTGGCTTTCTAGGCAGAGTTCCTCTGTCCAGTGTCTGTGTTCTTTTGCCCATCTTAATCTTTTCTTTTTATTGGCCAGTCTGAGATATGGCTTTGTCTTTGCAGCTCTGCCTAGAAGGCCAGCTTCCCGGAGTTGCCTCTTCAATGTTGAGACTGGGGTTTAGCTCTTTTCCAGTTGTAAATTTACAGTGCATGGAGAATGGTATTATTTCTATAGACAAAAATTATCTGTAAATGCATTTTCCACTTGGAACTGGTAGGTTCACTAGATGTTATTCATGGTTTCCTCGTGGGTAAAGGTAGTGGAATTATTAGGGAATTAAATCAAGATTAGAATACGGAGTCTGTGTTGACAGACCTCCGCCTCATCTTCATATTTTTTTATTTAATTTTTTTATTTCACCTTTATTTAACCAGGTAGGCAAGTTGAGAACAAGTTCTCATTTATAATATATTCAATCTTCATCCCGAATAAATAGCAGGTGAGTAGCATGCTATCCTCATGCTTAAGTTTAAGATCAGAATCCAAATAGAGAGAAACGTGCATAACAATGTAATTACGGGGCCTTCCGAGTGGTGCCTGCGGGCTAAGGCACTGAATCGCAGTGCTAGAGGCGTCACTAGAGACCCGGGTTTAATCCCGAGCTGTATCACAACCGGCCGTGATCGGGAGTCCCATAGAGCAGCGCACAATTGGCCCAACATTGTCCGGGTTAGGGGAGGGTTTGGCTAGGGTGGGGAACAGAGCTGGGGAACTGACAAATATAGGGGAGGTAATAAAACAGATGATAGAGTCCAGGTGAGTCCAATAAATCGCTGATGCTCGTGATGAGGGAAGGCAGGTGTGCGTAATTATGGTGGCAGGAGTGCGTAATACAGGGCAGCCTGGTGCCCTCGAGTGCCAGGGGGGAAGAGCGGGAGCAGGCATGACAGTACCCCCCACTCTAGGGGCACCACCCAGCATCCCACCTGGGCGAGCCTGACGGGCCACCCGAGGCACGGACGCTGGACAAGCCGGCTGGGCGTAAAATCCCGAAAAACCGGCAGAGCCGTGGGAGCCTGGCGAGCCGGCTGAGGCATAGGAGTCTGACAATCCGGCTGAGGCGTGAAAGCCTGTTGATCCCGCTGAGGCATGGGAGACCGATGACCCGGCTGAGGCGTAGCAGCCTGACGAGCCAGCTGGGCGTAAAAACCTGACGATCCGGCTGAGGCCTGACGCAGGACGGGCGCCTGCCGAGTCAACCGGGGCAAGGAAACCTCTCGAGTCCGCTAGGGCATGGGAGCCCAACGAGCTGGCTTAGGCACCCCTGATTCCGTCGGCGGCAGGCCCCGGACCCGACGTCACCACCAACCGGAAAGCCAGCACTCCCGATGCTTCGTTTGCTGGCTGTTGCATTCTGTAAGGACCGACGCCGGAGATGAGAAGGAGGTACGGAGAGTTGAACATTTAATGTAGGTGAGACATGGAACAGGACAAGAACAGCGTCAGAACCAGGTAACAAATGACATACGAACATTAATGCAGCAGCGGTGAACAAAGCTGGGGAACTGACAAATATAGGGGAGGTAATAAAACAGGTGATAGAGTCCAGTTGAGTCCAATAAATCGCTGATGCGCGTGGCGAGGGAAGGCAGGTGTGCGTAATGATGGTGGCAGGAGTGCGTAATAGAGGGCAGCCTGGTGCCCTCGAGTGCCAGGGGGGAAGAGCGGGTCCAGGCGTGACAGAGATGAGCGATAAAATTGTAAACGCTCCTCTTTGCTCCATGGAAAAATGTGTAGAATTGCAGGAAGTTAGCTGCTTTTTTTGGCCCACCTACCTTTTGGCTGGTACTGAATCACTGGTATTACATAACAGATGTTGCTGACGTTGTGAAATTGTGTAGCATAACTTCAATGTGAGCTCCACTCCAAGTTTCAAACTATGCAAAGATAAATGATTCAGTGTTGCCAAATCAGTGAAAGAACCCATTCTATTAGTCAAGTTAACAGAAGTTATTTATTTAGTTATGATTAAGTGTGTTATGTGTTCATCAACACCAGGTAGAGGAAGCTCAAACTGCAGAATGGCTTTGACCCAAAAAATATTAAGAGGTGAAATTGTAAAAAAATGTATTTAAGAAAAGGAGAAGGAAAAAACGAGATTAAAGGGATTCCATGCTCGATAAGATCTGCAGAGTTGGCCTGCAGGAAATGATCTCATACAGTTCAAGTTTTCTATTGGTTTGCATTGAAACTCCAGCCAGTGGAGCAGGCCAATCTGATACACATCTCAAACGTCTTGATCAGATTCTCTTACAAAATATACAGACATACATAGAGGAGCAGTCCTAAGTGTTGTTTCCCACCACTGTGTCAAAAGACAAGGGCAAGGGCTAACCTGACCATCACATTGGTCATTCCAAAAATGAAGATGAATTGATGACAAAAGAAATCTGTGGAGTGCCTGAAAGTAATGTACCTGAAATAACCTACAATACAAATCCATCCAGATGTCATCAGCAGGAAGACTCATTCCTCTATACTTGTAGCACTCTAAAGCCCTCAGCATAGTACTGTATCTAGCCTACTAGTATTATGGAAAACACAATCAGGTAGCCATCTGGAAGGATATTATCCTGAACCAAAAATGTTTGCCTTGGAAAAGACCAGTAAGATATTGGACTGTTTGAAATATACTGTATTTTGCACCGGGGATGCAAAAAAAATGCAGGCCAGGCTACCTGCCGTGAGAGTGATGTAGTAGTGGGCCCTAAAGTATCAAAAACAAAAGGTATACTTAATTTACCCACTATAATAGAATAGATTCAGAGAACAATAACAGCCAGTGCTTGAACTGTGACTGTTGGAGTTCCTACCTATATTGGGAAAGCCGCAATGAACTTCCTTGCTCTTTTTCATCTTGACCCTAAAAAGCCCTGCACACGAAAAAACAATTTGTCTGCATACTTTTCCATTTCCCTCAGATTTTGTAAACCTGCGTAGTCGCACATCTTGGTCCAATCATCTAACACTCTACCAATGTCATAATGAATTTTGTCCCTCCTGTCTTTTCACATTTTCAGGCGCCGTGTGCCGAGGAGGAACTGTGTACCGAGGATGAACTGTATTCATATATAATGAATAAATCCAGCCACATATAAACTCTCTAAACAGCACAGACAACAGACCTTTCAAAAAAAGACCAGATGTTGACAAGAAGCTGGACATGGAATTCAATACCCGTGATGGAGTGTCTCACGGTTGAATATACATCAGAAACAGAATGGAGAAAAAAAATGTCTAAACGACTAGACTATAGGAAAGATCAGTCCCTAGGACAAACACAAGGATTCATCTGAGTTGCCACTCTTCATCTGTCTGAGAAACTGGGAAAATGAAACAGTTTCCATTATTGTGGATGGAGCTGAAGTGGTTGATGTGGTTGGTAGCAGGGTTACGAAGAAATTCCATTAAAGTTATGAAAACCATATGGCACAAGGGAAAACCACCGTCCAGCACAGCAGCCCCCCTCCTCCACACACTCAGTCATTACCCGCCCCCTCTTCCAAAACATACAATCCTTTTTCCTTTACGTACCCTCCTTCTTTCTCTCTTCCCTCCCTCCCCCCTCTTTTCTTTCTCCTGCAGATCAGTTAGAATGCTGCTAACAACGCAGAGGTAGACCAGCAGCGAGCTCAGGAGGAAGGCCTCTGACTAAATAACTCTGACTAATAACAGAAGTGTTTTGTTCGGGAGAAGTGGTCGAACATTGAAACAAAGCTGAAATAAACATTTTTTTTTTTTTTTACTTGGAGAGAGGTGTAGGGAGGTGGAAAAAAACAGTTGTACAGATGGGGAAGATGATCTGTGCCCTGCGCTCCTTTGCTCTTCTGTGGGCCTGCTGGCTTCCCTCGACTCTGGGACAAGAGCTGCAGGAGCAAGATGCTCTCTGCGCTGCAGATGGCTGCTACGCCGTCTATTTCCAACGCAAGACCTTTCGGGAGTCGGCAAGGTTCTGCAAGGACAAAGGTGGTTCCCTGGCAACCCTAAAGAGTTCTGAGGAGGTGGCTGTGGTCCATGAGCTCCTGTCGTCTGTGGAGCAACGAGGACCACGGGCCAGGGTCAGACTGTGGATAGGGCTCCATCGCCAGCCCAGGCAGTGCTCTGCCACACGCCCACTCAGGGGATTCCAATGGATCACAGGTGAACAGGACACGCAATACACCAACTGGCTGAGGGCGGACTCACCTAGTACTTGTGCCGCGCCCCGCTGTGTCGTCATGAGTGTCAACACTGCTGCTGACACCCGGGAGCAGCACGACAACTTCAAGTGGCTGGATGGCTCCTGCTCACTGGCTGTGGATGGATTCATGTGTCACTACACCTACGGGGGGATGTGCCCTTCTCTGAAGAGTGAGGGAGGCGGACCTGCTCTGTACACCACCCCTTTCAGCCTGCTCAGCACCATCCTCACTCACATCCCCTTTGGCTCAGTGGCCACCCTTCCCTGCCCAAATAATGAAGACAGCTTAGGAGACCAGTCTGTTCTTTGCATGCTGAGGGAAGACGGGAGTGTGGGCTGGTCAAAGGATTCCCCCCTCTGCTCTGATGGCCTCCAGGACTGGTGTGAAGAAGACAATGGTGGCTGTGAACATTTCTGTCAGAATGCTGACACACAGTATTACTGTGAGTGTTCCGACGGCTTCACACTGGCAGAGGACGGCCAGACCTGCCAGCCGAACCATTCCTGTGGCAATGCCAACTGTGAGTTTGACTGTGAGGAGACCGCTAAGGGATTCCGCTGCAAATGTCCAAACGGATACCTGCTGGCACCTGATGGACGCAACTGCCTGGATGTGGATGAGTGTCTTCGGGCCCCCTGCCTTCATATATGTGTCAATGCTCCTGGGACATTCGAGTGCCACTGTAACCAGGGCTACGAGCCCGATGAAGATGGCGAGTGTGTGGATGTTGACGAATGCAACGATTCCAGTCGCTGTGAACACAGATGTGAGAACACACCTGGTTCCTTTGCCTGCCACTGCCGCCAAGGCTACACTGAGCTGCCCGACGATCCAGGCTTATGCCAGGACGTGGATGAGTGCCAGACCTCCGCCAGCTGCCACCAGAAGTGTCTCAACTATATGGGTGGGTTTGAGTGCTATTGTGAGGCAGGGTACGAGCTGCAGTCAGACCAGTACTCCTGCATGGCTATTCCAGAAGGTGATGACGAGTATTCATCAACACCCACCTCGTCCTACCAAACCTGGGTTACAGACAGAGACTGGGTTACAGACACCACACGCTTGGAGTGGCTGACAGAGCAGACAGTCCTTGAGAGGCTTCCGACTGACCTGGGCTGGTTTACAGAGGCCCCGCAGGAGGAGACAACATCTACACCGGTTCCTCGCAGGCCGTCGGATGGCCATAACTCACACTGGGGTGTTCTCGCGCGGAGAAAGCCCGCTCGGAACACTGTCACACCCTCGCCCAGCTCGTCCTCGCAGGAAGATGATGACACTCAAAGCCAAGCAAGTGATCCCTCAGTGGTGTCCAGGGTTAGTGACAGCCACCACCCAGCAGTCCAGAATGACAAGGGAGCTGGGAGAGTGGTAGAAACCCCAGACATTGACTCTGACACTAAGGCCACCACCACCACACTCAGAGTCCCACCTCCAGCCCAAACAGTGTTTGCCTCAGGGGCCCAGTGGCCTGAGAGTAAAGGCAAAAGGAAGCATGACAAGAGCTGGCTACTAGTAGCACTCCTGGTGCCCCTGTGTGTTTTCATTGTGGTGATGCTGGCTCTAGGCATTGTGTACTGCACTAGCTGTGCTGTAGAACAAAACAAGAGCATCACTGACTGTTACCGCTGGATCATCACCTCCAAGTCAGAGGGGGGAAACAAGGCGAAATCTCGTGCTTGACCATTAGAGGTGATACTGTCTTTTTAGTGAATAGTTCTGAAAGAGGGGGGTGAATAAGGGACAGGGTTGAATAAAGGACACTGACAGCATCCAGACCACCCACCTGATGGCGTCTGCCGCCACCACTGTGAAACTGGACCCCTGCAATACTCCTGTGGAACATCCCAGCGTCTCTGAAGTCCATGTAGGAAGAATGCTTATTTTGGTGCTCCAGAAATCATGACCACGTTTAAATGAAGTGGTGTTTTTTTTTTAGATGTTGTAAAGATCTGATAAACGGTCATGAGGACAGGGGATACGACGTTGTCGAGAGGAAGTGGTGGCTCCTATTTCACTGCTGGTGCTTTTTTGCCCACCATAAGAAAATGTCTTAAGTCATTGTTAGTTCAACAGGTGCTAAAGTCAACAGCATTATGTACTGTAGACCTCGTTGTTGAGGTTGCTCATAATAAACAGAATAAACTTCAGAGTACTAATTTAAGAAACCCAGATGAGAAACACTCCCATCACATGAATTGTGTGGAGGTGAACAGAAACGCTCCAATTATATAATATTTGGATATGTTGCAGTTTGTAATGTTTACCCACGTGTGTTAGTCAGGCCTAATCGAATTGTGTCCTTCTAGAAGCACTGAATATGCATTGGATTTGAATAAAATCAATAAACCATTGCTGTTTTGTTTGATTGATGTAACTCATACCGGGAAATTATTAGGAATATTGTGTAACTTAGACTATCCCAACACAAGAGAAATTCCTATTTTTATCTGCCTCTTTTTGCCTTTTATTGGGAAACAGCGCCCCCAAGCGGTAGGGCCTAGGCCTATATTTGCAAACGATCATAGTAGATTTACAACTGTATCCCTTTCACGAACCAAAAATGTGGGGTTCTCTTCTCCTTAAGTTAAGACTCTATCTATTAGGTCAGAACACATCACAATCATCAGGACTTTTACTCAGCCTATAATAAGTGATTGTGCTATAATCCATATACTTATTTTTCCTAATTTTGGTAACACTTCCTATGAATACCCTCTTTATAATGCATCCCCATCTTCGGATGGGGCCACAGTGTCTCCTGACCGCTCCTGTCTCAGCCTCCAGTATTTATGCTGCAGTAGTTTGTGTCGGGGGGCTAGGGTCAGTTGGTTATACCTGGAGTACTTCTCCTGTCTTATCCAGTGTCCTGTGTGAATTTAAGTATGCTCTCTCTAATTCTCTCGTTCTCTCTTTCTTTCTCTCTCTCTGAGAACCTGAGCCCTAGGACCATACGTCAGGACTACCGGGCATGATGACTCCTTGCTGTCCCCAGTCCGCCTGGCCTTGCTGCTATTCCAGTTTCAACTGTTCTGCCTGCGGTTACGGAACCCCTACCTGTCCCAGACCTGCTGTTTTCAACTCTTAATGATCGGCTATGAAAAGCCAACTGAGATTTATTCCTGATTATTATTTGACCATGCTTGTCATTTATGAACATTTTGAAAATCTTGGCTCTCTCTAATTTTCTCCTTCTCTCTTTCTTTCTCTCGGAGGACCTGAGCCCTAGGACCATACGTCGGGACTACCGGGTGTGGTGACTCCTTGCTGTCCCCAGTCCGCCTGGCCTTGCTGCTATTCCAGTTTCAGCTGTTCTGCCTGCGGTTATGGAACCGCCACCTGTCCCAGACCTGTTGTTTTTCAACTCTTAATGATCGGCTATGAAAAGCCAACTGAAAATTATTCATGATTATTATTTGACCATGCTTGTCACTTATGAACATTTTTGGACATCTTGGCATAGTTCTGTTATAATCTCCACCTGGCACAGCCAGAAGAGGACTGGCCACCCCTCATAGCCTGGTTCCTCTCTAGGTTTCTTCCTAGGTTTTGGCCTTTCTAGGGAGTTTTTCCTAGCCACCGTGCTTCTACACCTGCATTACTAGCTGTTTGGGGTTTTAGGCTGGGTTTCTGTACAGCACTTCGAGATATTAGCTGGTGTACGAAGGGCTATATAAAATAATCTTGATTGATTAGGATATTTTATAATTCTTTATGATATGCATGCATTAGAGAGTCGGGCTAAGACTCTGATTCTTCACTTTAAAAGTATTCCAAACAAAAAACATTGATTGCTAAACTAAACAAACCTCACAAGGACTACTTTTAACAATTTCCACAGGGATTTTTAAAAAACACACACATTTACTCGAGGAACAGCGCAGATGTAAAGATTTGGTAACAGAATGGCGGTAAAATTTCCCTCAGTTTTTTTGTGAGCACGTTTTTCAAAATCTCTGTTAAACATATACTTCAAATTAAGATTCAAAGATGTCTGCAGAAAGAATTGGGTGACAGCTATGATAGGACACCTTGAGTTTGAAAAAAATCTATTTTAGTTATTGAACTACAATAAGTGAAGTGGATTGGCACCAGGTAACAGAATGATGGTAACACAATGACATCATGGCTCCCTGATTTGTAGTATACAGAAATGCAGAGCCAAATTATGAATGTCATTTTGTTCATGGTGATGTATCCTGAATAGGTAAACAAAGGTATAAAAGTGTATTATCCTCCTTTGCATGTTTGGGTATTAATCTACTACACACTGGCTATTATTCTAATGAGCTCCGCCCCCAAACAAGTCCAAATTTGATTGGGACTGAACCAAATGTGTACCAATCATAGACATCTATGTTTCATAAGTTAGTTGGGACATCACAGTACAGCACAGTAGAGTACACTTGAGTAAAGTAGAGTATAGTTCAGTGCAGTACAGTAAAGTACAGTACAATAGAGTATAATTCAGTACAGTACCATGCAATATATGTTACTGTACACTGCCCTCTACTCTAGTGTGCTCTACAGTACTAAACTATACTGTACAGTACTGTACTTTATTGTACTCACCTATACTCTACTCGAATTGTCTTTACTGTGTACTACACTCTACTGTACTATACTGTAATGTGCTGTCCAAACCAAATGTTTGAAGCAGGCGTTTATGATTGGTTCAGAATTGGACTGACTATATTTCAAATACTTTTCAACGTCCATGGATATCCAGTGTTGGTCAGTGCTCAGCGGGTGAGAGGGCAGTTATATTAAATGGACACACGACAGAAAGAGAAAGAACACACTGAGCATAACAGTAGGCCAGTGGAAGGTAGGACAGTAGCAGGTGACCCAACTGTGGTTTGTGACATCTATGATTTCCCAATGTAGCCAATTCAATTGCAGTCATTCTGCTACAGATTTTTTTGGTCATTCTGTTACCAATTTTGTAACAGAATGACACATTATAATCAATAAGTAATAAACGAAATTGTTAGCAGCAAAAACACTATAGCTAATTGATAGCCCTACCTTTACTTGTTACTTCTGTGAACTTGCATTATCCTCCCTCCTCATGAGGGAGAGCAATTAGAAAATATCTTAACGATATGTGGGTTTTTGGTAACAGAATGACAAGACACTAGTCAATGTTTCTTAAACTTACAGAAGGCAAAACATTTCTGCTGAACTAAACAGTGCTGTGTTGGAGACCACCTAAAGTGAGACCGATTCAAGACCAAGACCGGGAGGGGGAGAATGTGTCCGAGATCGAATCAAGGTCGAGACCAGAGACCGAGACCGAGTCCAATTCAAGACCATGATTGTAATTTTTTTTATATATTTAAATGTTATTAGTTGTCAGGGGTCTTTAACATTATTGTGTTTTGATGTATTTCTAATACCTTTTAAGACTTTTTCTGGTGGATGTTTTCTAAGACCTCTTTTCCATCTGACAAGAAATCAAAGCCTTTGCTTATTCCAAACTTTTAGGGTGGAAAATGGTTGAACATTTTATATATTGGTTCAGATTTGGACTGACAAAATCCCCCCAAAACATGGAATTTTAGCTTTCATTTCACAATAAATATGATGTGCTCCTATCAACTTCACGTTAGTACTTAAGGTGCTTTTTACATGGAAATGCAGCATGCCCAGTACTAGCCTAAATGACCAGGCTGTATAAAGCCTTCGCCTATGTCTTGCTTTTGTAATTCATATTATAAATAAATGCTGTTATAATTCATATGTAAAGTACTTTTTGCAGACACTCGTAGATACGAAACAACACGTACAAAAGTAATTGTTGGAAAAACATTTGTCGACGAGGATGGGATTCGAACCCACGCGTGCAGAGCACAATGGATTAGCAGTCCATCGCCTTAACCACTCGGCCACCTCGTCAGTTAATGTCGTTGCAGAAAATATCAGTTTATATACATTTAAATACTTCACTGTTTAACTTTTAGATGTCTTTGCACCGGTTTACCGTAGTAAAGCTAATGTAGCTATAGATTTATACAACATTCTAAGGTGGGAAAAGCAGTCTCATCTCAGTCAGCTGCCAGTGTGTGGTGTGCCAGATAGGCGTCAGCGGAACATTTGACGGAAATGCTAGCTAGCTGTCAGCAGTCTTTGTACAACAGAGCTATGGCAGTTTTTTAACTCACATTTATTGATTGAATGGTCACTGTACAGTAAGATAAAAAATGTCAATCTTTATCATTGTAATAACGTGCAGTATTTAATAGGCTGTACATCAAAGTGTGTTAGTTAAGTTGAGTCCATTACATTTGTAATAAAAATCACAATAGGCCTAGTTTTGGAGAAATATATGGACCTTACAGACATTTTGGCTCTATTTCTTCTTGCCTGGAAACCCGATGTTGAATTGGATTGAATTCTATGTCTGGCAGAAAATAGCGTTTGTTTGAATCAGGAAAGTTTCCTCTCACGACCTCTACAAGCAAGAATGGTGTCTATGAGATACCCTGTAAGAGCCTTATGCATAATAAATCCAATCAGTGTCATAAGTAAAACAGATTTGGTCATGTGGCAAGTACATATATGCCAATGGGAAGAGTATCGAATGCCAGCGGAGGTTATACACCATATATACAAAAGTATGTGGACACCCCTTAATATTAGTGGATTCAGCTATTTCAGCCACACCCGTTGCTGACAGGTGTATAAAATTGAACACACCGCCATGCAATCTCCATAGACAAACATTTGGCAGTAGAATGACCTTACTGAAGAGCTAAGTAACTTTCAACGTGGCCCCATCATAGGATGCCACCTTTCCAACAAGTCAGTTTGTCAAATGTCTGCCTTGCTAGAGCTGCCCTAATCAACTGTAAGTGCTGTTATTGTTTTTGGTATCATTTATTGCAATGGTCAAAAACTGTACAGCACAAGCAGAGAAGCAGTCTGAATTTTTTTGAGGGTTTTCATGATTTCACACTCACAGCCGAGGTCTTGCAATGAATCGTGTCGATGACTGTTCTTCCTTCACAGGCTCCTGAGCTTGTGTAGGGATGTGTTTTGGATTGGACAGTGACTGAAGGAGTGGGATGGGTTTTGTTTGTTGATGTGTCCAGTGACATGTCCTTAAGTAAAAATACTTGAAAGTACTACTTAAGTCGTTTTTGGGATATCTGTACTTTACTATTTATATTTTTGACACTCTAGACCCAAACTGCTACTGACCTATATCTATCCTACCCTGCCTTTCTATGGTCTTTGAAAGTCAAGTTAACAAACAGATTACCAACCATTTCGAATCCCACCGTACCTTCTCCGCTATGCAATCTGGTTTCAGAGCTGGTCATGGGTGCACCTCAGCCACACCTCAGCCACGCTCAAGGTCCTAAACGATATCATAACCGCCATCGATAAGAGACATTATAAAACCTACAAAGCGTTACATGGGCTTGCTCCTACCTATCTTTCCGAGTTGGTCCTGCCGTACATACCTATACGTACGCTACGGTCACAAGACGCAGGCCTCCTAATTGTCCCTAGAATTTCTAAGCAAACAGCGGGAGGCAGGGCTTTCTCCTATAGATCTCCATTTTTATGGAACGGTCTGCCTACCCATGTGAGAGACGCAGACTCGGTCTCAACCTTTAAGTCTTTACTGAAGACTTATCTCTTCAGTAGGTCCTATGATTGAGTGTGGTCTGGCCCAGGAGTGTGAAGGTGAATGGAAAGGCTCTGGAGCAACGAACCGCCCTTGCTGTCTCTGCCTGGCTGGTTCCCCTCTCTCCACTGGGATTCTCTGCCTCTAACCCTATTCAGGGGCTGAGTCACTGGCTTACTGGTGCTCTTTCATGCCGTCCCTGGGAGGGGTGCGTCACTTGAGTGAGTTGAGTTACTGACGTGATCTTCCTGTCTGGCTTGGCGCCCCCCCCTTGGTTTGTGCTGTGGTGGAGATCTTTGTGGGCTATACTCGGCCTTGTCTCGGGATTGTAAGTTGGTGGTTGAAGATATCCCTCTAGTGGTGCGGGGGCTGTGCTTTGGCAAAGTGGGTGGGGTTTTTCCTTCCTGTTTGGCCCTGTCCGGGGGTATCTTCGGATGGGGCCACAGTGTCTCCTGACCGCTCCTGTCTCAGCCTCCAGTATTTATGCTGCAGTAGTTTATGTGTCGGGGGGCTAGGGTCAGTTGGTTATACCTGGAGTACTTCTCCTGTCTTATCCAGTGTCCTGTGTGAATTTAAGTATGCTCTCTCTAATTCTCTCGTTCTCTCTTTCTTTCTCTCTCTCTGAGAACCTGAGCCCTAGGACCATACGTCACGGCAAACCGGGCATGATGACTCCTTGCTGTCCCCAGTCCACCTGGCCTTGCTGCTATTCCAGTTTCAACTGCTCTGCCTGCGGTTATGGAACCCCTACCTGTCCCAGACCTGCTGCTTTCAACTCTTAATGATCGGCTATGAAAAGCCAACTGACTTTTATTCCTGATTATTATCTGACCATGCTTGTCATTTATGAACATTTTGAAAATCTTGGCTCTCTCTAATTCTCTCCTTCTCTCTTTTTTTCTCTCTCTCGGAGGACCTGAGCCCTAGGACCATACGTCAGGACTACCGGGCATGATGACTCCTTGCTGTCCCCAGTCCGCCTGGCCTTGCTGCTATTCCAGTTTCAACTGTTCTGCCTGCGGTTACGGAACCCCTACCTGTCCCAGACCTGCTGTTTTCAACTCTTAATGATCGGCTATGAAAAGCCAACTGACATTTATTCCTGATTATTATCTTACCATGCTTGTCATTTATGAACATTTTGAAAATCTTGGCTCTCTCTAATTTTCTCCTTCTCTCTTTCTTTCTCTCTCTCGGAGGACATGAGCCCTAGGACCATACGTCAGGACTACCGGGCATGATGACTCCTTGCTGTCCCCAGTCCACCTGGCCTTGCTGCTATTCCAGTTTCAACTGTTCTGCCTGCGGTTATGGAACCGCCACCTGTCCCAGACCTGCTGTTTTCAACTCTTAATGATCGGCTATGAAAAGCCAACTGAAAATGATTCATGATTATCATTTGACCATGCTTGTCACTTATGAACATTTTGAACATCTTGGCATAGTTCTGTTATAATCTCCACCCGGCACAGCCAGAAGAGGACTGGCCACCCCTCATAGCCTGGTTCCTCTCTAGGTTTCTTCCTAGGTTTTGGCCTTTCTAGGGAGTTTTTCCTAGCCACCGTGCTTCTACACCTGCATTGCTTGCTGTTTGGGGTTTTAGGTTGGGTTTCTGTACAGCACTTCGAGATATTAGCTGATGTACGAAGGGCTATATAAAAAATAAACTTGATTGATTGATTACTGTGCAGCCGTTTATTCCATGTGTATCTCTGTGTTGTTGTATGTGTCGAACTGCTTTGCTTTATCTTGGCCAGGTTGCAGTTGTAAATGAGAACTTGTTCTCAACTAGCCTACCTGGTTAAATAAAGGTGAAATAAAATAAATAAAAATAAATACTATTACTTCACTACATTCCTAAAGAAAAGTATGTACTTTTTACTCCATACTTTTTCCCTGACACCCAAAAGTACTCGTTACATTTTGAATTCTTAGCAGGACAGGAAAATTGTCTAATTCACACACCTATCAAGAGAACATCCCAGGTCATCCCTACTGCCTGTGATCTGGCGGACTCACTAAACACAAATGCTTTGTTTGTCAATTATGTCTGAGGGTTGGTGAGTGCCCCTGGCTGTCCGTAAATTTAAAAAACAAGAAAATTGTGCCGTCTAGTTTGCTTAATATAAGGAATTTGAAATGATTTATACTTTTCTTTTCGATACTTAAGTATATTTTAGCAATTGCATTTACTTTTGATACTTAACTATATTTAAAACCAAATACTTTTAAACATTTACTCAAGTAGGATTTTACTGGGTGACTTTAACTTTAGTCATTTTATATTAAGATATCTTTAGTTTTACTCAAGTATGACAATTGGGTACTTTTTTCCACAACTGGATGTGTCTATTTTTGTATTTTGTATGATGTCCCCCCCCTCCCCCATTGTATATTTTTTCCCTCGTTCAATACCACGTCCAGTAGGTGGCGGTAATGCAGTATTTACATTGGATGCCAACTGCTTTTAAACCCCACCGAAGAAGGAGAGTGAGCTCGCAATTTGACGTTCAGACTGCTCAGACCTGTCCAAAAATAGATCAAGTTTATAGCCATTAGGCTACCTAGTGATGTGAAACCGAGGCTTTCTGAAGCCTTTGGGGCTTTCACCAAATTGTGCCAAAAAACGGTTCATTACGCAGAGCTTTAAACACAATGGACATTAGTGACATCTGCTGGTCAGCAATGAAAAGCAGCGGTTGATGTTCATATAGAATTGTTTTCAACAATATATATAAAAAAATCTATAGCCTATCAGTTACCGTACAGGTTCGCACCTTCCATTGTGCTCCCCTTTTTTGTTGTTGCTGTGAATCCCTTCTTTTTTGTTGTAAAAAACGGTGAATGTATGGCATTTATGTTGGATGCTTAAGGCAGACGTTTATACTTTACTAAATAAAACGAATTGTTTGAACAATAATATGCTGAAAGTGTATTTTCACATTAAACGAGTTTTCAAATGAATATGCCTTAATCTTAATTCAACCCCATTCCATGGTTGTAGTCCCTGAAACCCCAAAACCACTGAGCTACCGTTCAGCTGACCCTATGGAAGAATCCTAACTACATTATTAAGTGTCCAGTAGAGGTCGGTGTATGAAAGCAAAGCACCGGAACAACGGCGAAATCGATGAGATCTCGCGTTTGAAGAAAAAAACACGTGATCAAACTGAGTTTTGGACGTATTTGATCAGGTGATAATGTAACTTTGAAACGAGCATCAGTACTGTACATTGTGTCGGATCAGTAGTGATTTGAAAACTTAATCGGAGCACTGGTACCAATCGTCCCATCAATAAATATACCACAATCACTGCTGGATGTTTCGTTGTAACGTGATTCAAGGCTTGCGTATTTGGAAGAGGTAGCTACAAAAATTTTGAAATGTAGCAAGCTACACAGGAACTCACAGAGCATTAGCTAGCTGACTGACTACTAGTAGCTAGCCTTGTCGAACACAGTTTTGTAGGTCACGGCAGTTAAAAATATTTGGTATAGGTACGCGAAGCTAACTGTTAGCCAGTGCATAGTTGGATAGCTAGCTACCGGCTATTACCACGTGCTACTGCTAGATAATTGAAATTGTGTGTGGTTACGAATTTTCTAAGTGCGGCAAGGTATACTGCTAAAACTGGGGCGGCTCCTACCTTAGTTTACTGGAAAGTTTAATCGAACTAACCTGGCTTTCGCTCTCACTGTATAGATAGATGGCAACTACTGTAACAGACATGCTAGCTAGACTAGCTGTCTAGATAGTTTTGATTGCAATGTATTTAGTTGCAGCTAGGAAGGATGCTCGAAATGTGTCACTTGACGACTTGAGACGTAACCTGTGTGTAAATCTAACCATGCAACTACAACTATTTCTTAATGCTAATAATACCATGCATTTTTGTTAACATCTAGCTGCAAATTCTCAGCTGTGAGCGTTGTGTTGAAAAGGAAGCCGCAAGCATCAAGACTGTTGTTCACCATGGTGGACTCTCAGTATTACCTCCCCAATGACATTGGGATCTCTGCGCTGGACTGTACTGAAGCGTTTCGCCTGCTGTCCCCTAGAGAACAGCTCTATGCGCACTACCTCTCCAGGTCTGCCTGGTACGGAGGACTGGCTGTGCTGCTGCAGACCTCGCCCGAGTCTGCCTCCATCTTCGTTCTCTTACAGAGGCTCTTCCGCAAGCAGCCACCGGCACAGCTGGGGAATGTGGCTACTGCAGCTGGACTCAGTCCTGAGGAGTACCAGGTAATGCACCTACCTACAGAGCCCGGAGAAAGAATGAGTCAAACAATGTATACGCCATAGAATTAGAATGTATAACCACACACAGATGGTACAGGCTCAGCGACTTATCAGGTGACCGAGCACAAAGTGCACAGTGAGCCTGTTGTAATAACATGCATCTTCTGTGTCTCAGCCTGACTAGATAATAATAGCTATTGTTTTTTTGGCAGGCCTTTCTTGTTTATGCTGCTGGTCTCTATGCCAACATGGGAAACTACAAGTCATTTGGAGACACCAAGTTCATTCCCAACCTACCCAAGGTAGATAATCCTCACTTTTATATCTGAATTATAAAAGCCTTGACAGAATGGTTATGTCCTCTACTAACCACACATTGCGGCGTAGGAGAACCTGAAGGCCCTTGTGTGGCAGAGCCAGGCCTTCCAGGACAGCCCCAGTGAGATGGAGGCCCTGTGGGACAGCTGCTCCACCCTCCTCTTCTCCCTTGAGGACAAACAGAAACAGCTGGGCTTGGGGGACAAGGTAAGACTTCCTGGTGCCAAACACTCACCTCACTTATGCTTTATGTGGTGTTGGGGTCCTCTTAAATAAATCCTATGTACTGTCGGTGTTGATAATGATGGCGCTTTATTTCTTGTCCGCAGGGCATCACCACATACTTCTCGGGGAACTGTTGTTTGGAGGACGCCGAGTTGGCTCAGAAATTCTTGGATTCAAAGGTGTGTGTTCGTGTATTTAAGTTTGTTGTCTTATGTCTGTGTTTCGAATTGCAGGATTTAAAGAGTTGTCTCCCTTACAGAACCTGAGTGCCTACAACACGCGATTGTTCAAGGGGAAATCCGAAGGGAAGACCTGCTATGAGGTGCGCCTTGCGTCTGCTGTGCAGAAGGGTGAGAGTGCCTTTGTCCTATTTAAAAGCTATGCTAATAAAGACACGCTATAGATGACGTCAGAGCTCAAGCTCTGAGCTTCACAGCTCTGTATGTGTTTTGACTGACAGTCGTTCTGAACTTAAGCATCCTCCAAACAAGCATTTGACATGCACTTCACATTTCCATATCGTAAAACCCATCACTACGTTTAATGTACAGTTACAAGATGACATGGTTTCATACCCAGGGTTGTCCTGAACACAATGAGCCCGTTTGTCTGTTGTGATGAAAATTCACCACGGAACACGCACCTGACCGCATGCTTGACTATTTTCCGTGCCCGCCAAAATTGCGATCTGTTTCTCTGAATTGCCCCGTGAAAGCTTAACACTGTAAGAGGGTATTTTATAACTTTGCTAGTCCTGTTGGCAATAGAACAAGCGTTCAAATGATGCCCACCTGACCCAGATTGTGATTTTGTAGGGAGACGTTTTTGGATTGTGTAAACAACAACGGTAATTGTGTGATGGCGGAGATGCAGGGTTGTGTTCCAAACAAAACGAGTCTTCTTGCTCTAGTTCCTCAACGGCACAGCTAGGAGAGCTAAAAAAAAAGCACCTTATATTTAAAGACTCATAAGTGCATTGAAGTTACACCTTGGAGAGGTGTATATGTGTGGCCCTTGGAGACACCAGTTTGTCCTCACACTCAAACCCTTGTCATTTTTGTTGTTGTCTTATGTTGCACCAACCCCACATTTTCCAGGAATATTCTTATCTTACTGAATGTATCCCAGAGTACTTTTGGATTTCGTTGTCAACAAATGCAGCGAGAAGTACAGTACATGTAAAATACACATGAAATCAAGTGCAATGTTTGGATTCAGTCTTGATAGGTGAACTGTTGTCCTCAACTTTGGTCTCATCATGTTCTGATCATCTCAACTGTTCCCTTTTTTTAATCGCTACCATGTTTACACAGTTCATATGTCTTCTGTAAGAAACATTTCAATTTAGCCCTATCCATACAGGCCAATTCCTACAAGTGTAAAGGGTTGATGTCAGTAATGAATCCTCTTTATTAAAAAAATTCTCTGTCATTGCTCTAGACTGTGCAGTGGATGGGGAGGGGGAGACCATGTGTGGCACATATGACTTTGAGGACCGTGTCTTCACGGTTTCCAGGGGAGACTATGCTTACCTCATGAAGAAAGTGAGTGAAAATCTGGAGAAAGCCAAGGTTAGTTCAAACGGTACACTAATTCAAATGTATCCCTTATCAATTCAAGTACGTGACTCAAAACTGCTAATGTGTCTTTAACGTGTCAAGTTTGGTCCCATGCGAACCGTCTTCTCTTTAATGGAAGGACCACGCGGCCAATGAGAACCAGAAACGAATGCTGGAGGAATATTCGCGGAGTTTCACCTTTGGGTCCGTGGAGGCGCACAAGGAAGGCTCTCGTTTCTGGATAAAAGATAAGGGACCCATTGTGGAGAGGTGAGAGAGCGCTGCCTTCCAGATTTGGCCTTCCGGTCTGTGGATCAAAGAAGCAATCCCTTCCCCCTGTTGTTTTTTCCTTCAACTTGATGTTAGTCTTTTCCTTTCTCTCCTAGTTATATTGGCTTTATCGAGAGCTACAGGGATCCCTTTGGTTCCAGGGGAGAGTTTGAAGGTAGAAATTTAAGAGGCAACGCACCCGCTATTATCATTACGTGTGTTTGAATACTCTTTTGTGATCGCGTCGGGGTTTGTCTCCTCTTTCCCCAGGTTTTGTTGCCGTGGTGAACAAGGCAATGAGCGAACGCTTTGCTAAGCTGGTGAGCTCAGCCGAAGTGCTGCTGCCAGAGCTGCCATGGCCAAAAGACTTTGAGAAGGACCGTTTCCTCCTGCCTGACTTCACCTCCCTGGACGTGTTGACGTTCGCTGGCAGCGGCATTCCAGCTGGCATTAACATTCCCAACTGTGAGTTCCACGTCCGAACCAACTCTTTATTCTGTTAATATTGACACGACCGATCCACACGGCATCTTGTTCGGGTCTCGAAAGGATCTCTAATGACTTTGGCTTAATGTCGGTCGATTCCATGTGAAAAGGACCCATGAGCACCAATATGTGAAGTTTATAGGAGCGTGTCATATTGGGTGTCAAATGAAAGTCGAGTATGTTTTTTGGGTACATTTGTCAGCCGTTTTCCATCTCAAAACTTAAACTATGGCTTTGATTTGTGGTCAAACGGATGAAAAAAGGGCCAAAGAAAATATCCACCAGAGAAAGTCTTCAAAGTTATTGCAAATACATCACACCACAGTGTCGAAGTAAAGACCCCTGCCAACTAATATCAACATTTACGTTTAGTTTGAGAAATGATTTGCCTCCGTTACCAAAAACCCACATCTTTAAGATATTTTCTCATTTCTGAATGAAAGTTCACAAAGTAACAAGTAAAGGTAGACCTACCAATTAGTGTTTTTACTAATATATTATTGTTTATGAATTTAGTGATTCAAACTCGTAATTCTGTTACCGAATCGGAAACAGAATTACTGCATCTGAATTGGCTAGTGAGAAATCATAGTCACAAACCACAGTTAGGTCACCTGCTACTGTCCTCCCTCCACTTGCAGACTGTTATGTTCAGCTAAATATTTTCTTTCTATTTCTGTCACGTGGTCAAAGCAAGAGTGAGAACCGTCTGGACAACCCCTCTCTCTTTCTCTCTCCAGTTATTGTTACAGTACCTCTCCCGGCTCTTACTGACATCTACCCATGAGCCCCCTCTCGCGCCGTTTACTTTAACCAGCATACATGGACGTTGAAATTTGGTCAGTCCGCCCTGGCCTTGATTTCACTACGTCCACAGACATACATTTTTGGCCCAAACATAGACGTCTGAGATCGGTTCAGATTTGACCAAGTCACCAATCAAAGACGTCTGTTTCACAACTTTGGACAGCACAGCGAAACAGAGTACTGTAAAGAAAAGTAGAGTACAATATAATGTACTGAACTTTACTGTACCGTGATGTCCAGACTTCTGAAACATAGACCTCTATGATTGGTTCAGATTGGGTCCGGACCAACTAAGTTTGGTCTTGTTTGGGCCGGAGCTCATTAGAGTAATAGCTAGTGTGTAGAATAATCCCCATATATGTAAAGGATGACATTGCGTATTTCTACCTTTTTCTTTCTGTACATTTTCAGGATACATCACCATAAAGAGAATAACATTTATATCTATAATTATGCATTTCTTTATAGTACAGATCAGTGACCCATAATGTAATTCTATTACCCTAATTCTGTTACTGGGTGTAAATCCACTTCACTTACTGTAGTTCGATAACCAAAATATATATTTTTGTTTTAACTCAAGGTATTATATAGCTGACACCCCATTCTTTCTGCAGACATCTTGGGATCTTAATTCAGAGTAGATATTAAACAGTTTTTGGAAAACGTGGTCGTGTAAAAACTGAGGGAGTTTTTACCGTCATTCTGTTACCAAACTTTGCATCTGCACATTTCTTCCAGTAAATGTGTTTCTGGGAAATAAGAAAAAATGGTGTACTTCTTTCAAATAAGTCCTAGTGCATAGTTTTATGGTTTGTTAAACATTGATATCAATATTTTGGGGGTGATCTGATTCCCAGCGTAATTCCGTTACCATGGAATATCCCTGTTATCTCTGTGTGTTTGTCTAGATGACGATATCAGACAGTCGGAGGGCTTTAAGAATGTCTCCCTGGGTAATGTTCTGGCTGTGGCCTACGCTACCCAGAAGGACAAGCTCACCTTTCTGGATGAAGATGACAAGGTAATCAACTTTCTAACTATGACCTCCGTGCCATACCAAATAACCACAAAGACTGAAAGGGTACAATTATGCCCATCAGATTTTTGTTTCCTTCAATGGTCTCTTGTCTGTTTCTTTCAGGATGTGTACATTAAGTGGAAGGGGCCCTCCTTCGAGGTGCAGGTTGGTCTCCATGAGCTGCTGGGCCATGGCAGTGGAAAGCTCTTTGTCCAGGTAAGAGAGCCATCTCCGTTCGTGTCCTGTATGGTCAGTCCTCGCATCTAGTGCCCTGTCTATGAATTTGAGTGTTTACATTTCTCCAGCTCAATCGCCCAGCTGTTTACCACAACAGTGGCGGGGCGCCACCGTTTAATTGTTTGAACTGATTGCCCCTTTAGTGTCTAAAATGTCTGGTTTAAAATCCATTGCATTTACTGTTACTTAGTCTCTGAACAGGGGATGCACAGTGCTGATTTAGTGTTTTATTATGTGTTGTCATGTGTACAGGATGAGAAGGGAACTTTCAACTTCGAGCAAGATAATGTCCGCAATCCTGAGACTGGAGAAAAGGTGAGTCTATATACCTCAGTCATTTGGGATCATACTTTTATTTATTTCTGTATATTTTCTTTATTCTTTGCTTTGGTGTCGAGAGAATGATTTTGAGAGAGCGTTATGTATTGTTGTGGTTAAGTAAACTATATGTTTTAAGACTGATGATCGTGACCAATATTAACATTTCTGGTTGCCGATGAAGGGGTTTAAGTGAGTATTGGTGTAAATGATGGTTTCTGTGCTTTAGATCACCACCTGGTACAAAGGCAACGAAACATGGGACAGCAAATTCTCCACCATTTCTTGCTCCTATGAAGAGTGCAGGGCCGAGTGTGTGGGGCTCTACCTCTGTCTCAACAAACACGTGCTCAGGTCTGTTTAGCCGTGCTCTGGTCTGTTTAGCCGTGCTCTGGTCTGTTTAGCCGTGCTCTGGTCTGTTTAGCCGTGCTCTGGTCTGTTTAGCCGTGCTCTGGTCTGTTTAGCCGTGCTCTGGTCTGTTTAGCCGTGCTCCGGTCTGTTTATCCATACTCTGTAATCACTAAACCTACATTTAATATAAAATATAATCCTACATTTAATATAAGTGATCTTATGCGGGTCAGGACGCTCTAACGAGGATGTTGTCCCTGGGTTTGCAGTATCTTTGGCCATGAGGGCGAGGATGCAGAGGAGGTGGTGTACGTCAACTGGCTCAACATGGTGCGAGCTGGCCTGCTGGGACTAGAGTTCTACACCTCTGAGAGCAAGAGCTGGAGACAGGTCAGCTACACTAAAGTTCAATCATTTATGAAGTACATCAGCCTCACTTGATCATGCTAGCTTTCTGACTCTATAGCTCATTGAATATCTTCCCCACTGCCTGTGTGTGTGTGTGTGTGTGTGTGTGTGTGTGTGTGTGTGTGTGTGTGTGTGTGTGTGTCTATCCCGCTGTGTGTTCAACTAAACCTCCTGTTCTCTGTCTCAGGCCCACATGCAAGCTCGCTTTGTGATCCTGCGGGTGCTCCTGGAGGCTGGCGAGGGGCTGGTGACCCTGAAGGAGAGCACAGGAAAGGATGGGAGCCCAGATGCCCTCATAACGCTGGACCGCAGCAAGATCCACACCGTGGGCAAGGGTGCCATCGAGAGGTTCCTATGCAAACTACAGGTAGAAGGCTTGGAAATGTCTTGATCGTGGCTGGGATTACCGGGATCAATGATCAGCCGCCAATATTCACAATAAAAGTCGAACCAAGTCTCCTATTTGACCCATTATTGTCTTTGTCCCTGCAGGTCATCAAGTCCACAGCCGATGTGGAGGGAGGCAGAGCTCTGTATGAGGGCTACTCGGCCGTGTCCGACGGTGGTTCTCACAACTTCCTGTGCCTGCGGGAGACGGTTCTCCAGCGCAAAGAGGCTCGCAAGATGTTTGTTCAGGCCAACACAAGGGTCAAAGGTTAGTCTTCCCTGTCTTAATGCCAAGAGGGTTATCCACATGTACATGGCACAGCTCTTCATGTTTAACATCGTCCTACTAAGTGGTCAACCTTCATGGAAAGCCGGTGTATCACCCCAAAACCGTTCTACTGGCACACGTGTCCTTGGAATTCAACGACTTGTTGCGTGTTTGTCTGATGCAGGTGACAGCGTGGAGCTAGTGGAATACGAGGGCAGCGCGGCTGGACTGATCTGCTCCTTCACGGAACGGTTTGCCGACGACGCCGAGGAGGTGGAGGCCCACCTGCTAGAGCTGAACAAGAGGGATGCCCCCTGCTGGTTCTGAGTGAAGGGTGCAGATACACAGTCAGAGCAGCGCTAAGACCAGGACATGCTGCCGTCATGCCCACGCCCGCTCCTGACTGAGACACGCCTGGCCCGGCCTGCGTGGACCTGTCATAGGAATTGATCTTTCAATGCACTGTCAAAATGAATTTCACAAATCAGTCGTGTGTGTGGAATGCCGCAGGTGGTTATGGCTGTGATTTATGAGCCTGGAGACATTCTTCACCCTCAGAGGCACAGTATGAAACTACATTAAGCTCCTATCGTTATGCAGTTCTTCATTCCCCCCCTGACAATATCAGGAAGGATAGGAACAGTGTAAGCAATGTCATGCAAATTTGACAGCTGTAGGAGCTTGGAGTCAGTTTGAAACAAGGCCAGGGTGTAGAAAAGAAAATTGACTCAAGGGGACCATACACGGTTCACCATCAACTAATTTGTCAATCAAATCTAAACCACTATAACCTTTTTATGTCGACACATTTCAATTTGCTGTTTGTCTTAGAAAATGGACAATTTTTCTTTTGAAAGAAGTCCCTCCAATAATACTAATCATTGGGTAAGTTCTTAGTCCCTTGTGTCCATGGCACTTGAAGCACTACTGTGACATGGTCAAAAGCAATGCATTTGTGAAAGGGTAGACGGTACTGCAAATTCTCTTGGTGAGGTTGGTAAGAAACACCCTGTACAAAAAAATAAATTGGATTTTTTTTTCTTTTAATACCAATGTCTGTTCAGTTTGTTTCTCATGCATTATTAAAGGTATCTCAGGGAACTTGTGTAATGAGCTGCATGAACTGATACACATTGAAATAAGGGCAACGCGGAGTGTCTGGACACAGGCCTTAGCCGTGGTAGATTGGCATTATCACAAACCCACAAAGTGCTTTAATGCTATTATAAACTGTTTACCAACGTAATTAGAGCAGTAAAAATGTATGACTGTTTTGTCATACACATGGTATACGGTCTGATATACCACGACTGTCAGCCAATCAGCAGTCGGGGCTCGAGCCAACCAGTTTAACATTTTCTCCAAGTGTAAATTATAAACAGAGTGTCTAAGGTACTTTGCAATATCCATCCAGACAAATGTTAATTTAACATATTTTAAAGAGTAAATCACAAAGCAAGTCATTCTTGCAGTTGAGTGGGGTTTAAGAAAACTGTTTCATTAACGTGTGGGTACTCAATGTGATTCCAAAAGGTCTACAGCCGCCTCTTTTGTTAGTTTGCAAGTCTTGAGTCCATCCGGTTTGGCTTTCTGGTATATGAGGGGTGTTCCACTGCTGCCTTGGCCCTGTAGGTCCTGGATCTGGGCCTGGGCTGGGAGGGCTTGAATCTCCCCCTCATTCCGCCAGTACAACTTGTACAGTCCTGGGTTATCCACCCCAAATGTAGCAGCACAGAGCTGGGTCAGGGCCTCCCCACTAACTCCTGCCCTCCATTGCAAGGTCTTTATCCAGCTTCTTTCTCCATCTTGAAGCAGAACCTTGACACACCTCTGCAACACACAATTGAAATAATGTTTCCCATGAGAACAGTTCATATCAAAGCAGTTCTACTGGTCACTTTGGGATACAGGGATTTCCAACTGTCACATATAATTCCACATACCTTAGGTATGTGTTGATTTCTGTTGAGTGTTAGAGGTAGGTGTGTAATTCTATACTGTATTGGTGCTAATAAATCATTTGAGTCGTACCAGTTGCTGTTCTATGTTTTTCTGGCTCAAAGCCTGGCTGCTCCGGCGCCGGTTCCAGTCTTTCAGGGAGTCTCTGGCCCCCTGGGTCAGCCCGCTAGAGGGCATTTCTTCAGGCTGGCTCTGGATCAGGCACAGGCTGGCATACACACTGGTCAGGTAGTACCCACCTAGTACAAACATTGCAACACTGGATTATGATAGCTATTTGGCATCATATACTATTTGAAATATTTCCCATTTAAAGCATAAATACTTGTGTATGTACAGTACCAGTCAAAAGTTTGGACACACCTACCTACTCATTCAAATGTTTTTCTTTATTTTTTACTATTTTCTACATTTTAGAATAATACTGAAGACATCAAAACTATGAAATGTCACATAAGGAATCATGTAGAAACAAAAAAAAAGTGTTAAACAAATCAAAATATATGATGACAAATTAGCCACCCTGTGCCTTGATAACAGCTTTGCACACTTGGCATTCTCTCAACCAGCTTCACCTTGAATGCTTTTCCAAGTATTGAAGGAGTTCCCACATATGCACATATGAGCACAAACTATCACAATTGGGTTGAGGTCAGGTGATTGTGGAGGCCAGGTCATCTGATGCAGCACTCCATCAATCAAATAGCCCTTTCACAGCCTGGAGATGTGTTGGGTCATAGTCCTGTTGAAAAACAAATGATAGTCCCACTAAGAGCAAACCAGATGAGATGTTGTATCACTGCAAGTTGCTGTGATAGCCATGCCGGTTTAAGTGTGCTTTGAATTCTAAATAAATCCCAGACAGTGTCACCAGCAAAGCACCCCCACACCACCACCTCCATGCTTCACGGTGGGAACCACACATGCGGAGATCATCTGTTCACCAACTCTGCGTCTCACAAAGACACGACGGTTGGAACCAAAAATCTCAAATTTGGACTCATCAGACCAAAGGACAGATTTCCACAGGTCTAATGTCCATTGTTTGTGTTTCTTGGCCCAAGCAAGTCTCTTCTTCTTATTGGTGTCCTTTAGTAGTGGTTATTTGCAGTAAATGGACCATGAAGGCATGATTCACGCAGTCTCCTCTGAACAGTTGATGTTGAGATGTGTCTGTTACTTGAACTCTGTGAAGCATTTATTTGGGCTGCAGTTTCTGAAGCTGGTAACTCTAATGAACTTATCCTCTGCAGCAGAGGTAACTCTGGGTCTTCTTTTCTTGTGGTGGTCCTCATGAGAGCCAGTTTCATCATAGTACTTGAAGAAACTTTCAAAGTTCTTGACATTTTCTGAATTGACTGACCATGTCTTAAAGTCATGGCAGACTGTCATTTCTATTTGCTTATTTGAGCTGTTCTTGCCATAATATGGACTTGGTCTTTTACCAAATAGGGCTATTTTCTGTATACCACAACACAACTGTTTGTCTAAAACACATTAAAAAGGAAAGAAATTCCACAAATTAACAAGGCACACCTGTTAATTGAAATGTATTCCAGGTGACTACCTCATGAAGCTGGTTGAGAGAATTCCAAAAATTCTGAGATTTCCATACCCAACTATAACACTTTCCGTCAAGATAGAACTGCCAAAGGGGGAGGAGTTGCAATCTACTGCAGAGATAGCCTGCAAAGTTCTGTCATACTTTCCAGGTCTATGCCCAAACAGTTCGAACTTCTAATTTTAAAAATTAATCTCTCCAGAAATAGGTCTCTCACTGTTGCCGCCTGCTACCGACCCCCCTCAGCTCCCAGCTGTGCCCTGGACACCATCTGTGAATTGATCGCTCCCCACCTAGCTTCAGAGTTTGTTCTGTTAGGTGACCTAAACTGGGATATGCTTAACACCCCGGCAGTCCTACAATCTAAGCTTGATGCCCTCAATCTCACTCAAATCATCAAGGAACCCACCAGGTACAACCCTAAATCCGTAAACATGGGCACCCTAATAGACATTATCCTGACCAACTTGCCCTCCAAATACACCTCTGCTGTCTTCAATCAAGATCTCAGCGATCACTGCCTCATTGCCTGTATCCGCCACGGGTCCGCGGCCAAACGACCACCCCTCATCACTGTCAAACGCTCCCTAAAACACTTCTGCGAGCAGGCCTTTCTAATCGACCTGGCCCGGGTACCCTGGAAGGATATTGACCTCATCCCGTCAGTTGAGGATGCCTGGTCATTCTTTAAAAGTTACTTCCTCACCATATTAGACAAGCATGCTCCGTTTAAAAAATGCAGAACCAAGAACAGATATAGCCCTTGGTTCACTCCAGACCTGACTGCCCTCGACCAGCACAAAAACATCCTGTGGCGAACTGCAATAGCATCGAAGAGCCCCCGCGATATGCAACTGTTCAGGGAAGTCAGGAACCAATACACGCAGTCAGTCAGGAAAGCAAAGGCCAGCTTTTTCAAGCAGAAATTTGCATCCTGTAGCTCTAACTCCAAAAAGTTCTGGGATACTGTAAAGTCCATGGAAAACAAGAGCACCTCCTCCCAGCTGCCCACTTCACTGAGGCTAGGTAACACGGTCACCACTGATAAGTCCGTGATAATCGAAAACTTCAACAAACATTTCTCAATGGCTGGCTATGCCTTCCTCCTGGCGACTCCAACCTTGGCCAACAGCCCCGCCCCCCCCCGCTGCTACTCGCCCAAGCCTCCCCAGCTTCTCCTTTACCCATATCCAGATAGCAGATGTTCTGAAAGAGCTGGAAAACCTGGACCCATACAAATCAGCTGGGCTTGACAATCTGGACCCCCTATTTCTGAAACTGTCCGCCGCCATTGTCGCACCCCCTATTACCAGCCTGTTCAACCTCTCCTTCGTATCATCTGAGATCCCCAAGGATTGGAAAGCTGCCGCGGTCATCCCCCTCTTCAAAGGGGGAGACACCCTGGACCCAAACTGTTACACAGACCTATATCCATCCTGCCCTGCCTATCTAAGGTCTTCGAAAGCCAAGTCAACAAACAGATCACTGACCATCTCGAATCCCACCGTACCTTCTCCGCTGTGCAATCCGGTTTCCGAGCCGGTCACGGGTGCACCTCAGCCACGCTCAAGGTACTAAACGATGTCATAACCGCCATCGATAAAAGACATTACTGTGCAGCCGTCTTCATCGACCTGGCCAAGGCTTTCGACTCTGTCAATCACCATATTCTTATCGACAGACTCAGTAGCCTCGGTTTTTCTAATGACTGCCTTGCCTGGTTCACCAACTACTTTGCAGACAGAGTTCAGTGTGTCAAATCGGAGGGCATGTTGTCCGGTCCTCTGGCAGTCTCTATGGGGGTACCACAGGGTTCAATTCTCGGGCCGACTCTTTTCTCTGTATACATCAATGATGTTGCTCTTGCTGCGGGCGATTCCCTGATCCACCTCTATGCAGACAACACCATTCTGTATACTTCCGGCCCTTCCTTGGACACTGTGCTATCTAACCTCCAAACGAGCTTCAATGCCATACAACACTCCTTCCGTGACCTCCAACTGCTCTTAAACGCTAGTAAAACCAAATGCATGCTTTTCAACCGTTCGCTGCCTGCACCCGCACGCCCGACTAGCATCACCACCCTGGACGGTTCCGACCTAGAATATGTGGACATCTATAAGTACCTAGGTGTCTGGCTAGACTGCAAACTCTCCTTCCAGACTCATATCAAACATCTCCAATCCAAAATCAAATCTAGAGTCGGCTTTCTATTCCGCAACAAAGCCTCCTTCACTCACACCGCCAAACTTACCCTAGTAAAACTGACTATCCTACCGATCCTCGACTTCGGCGATGTCATCTACAAAATAGCTTCCAATACTCTACTCAGCAAACTGGATGCAGTTTATCACAGTGCCATCCGTTTTGTTACTAAAGCACCTTATACGACCCACCACTGCGACCTGTATGCCCTAGTCGGCTGGCCCTCGCTACATGTTCGTCGTCAGACCCACTGGCTCCAGGTCATCTACAAGGCTATGCTAGGTAAAGTGCCGCCTTATCTCAGTTCACTGGTCACGATGGCTACACCCACCCGTAGCACGCGCTCCAGCAGGTGTATCTCACTGATCATCCCTAAAGCCAAAACCTCATTTGGACGCCTTTCCTTCCAGTTCTCTGCTGCCTGCGACTGGAACGAATTGCAAAAATCTCTGAAGTTGGAGACTTTTATCTCCCTCAACAACTTTAAAAATCTGCTATCCGAGCAGCTAACCGATCGCTGCAGCTGTACATAGTCCATCTGTAAACTACCCACCCAATTTACCTACCTCACCCCCCATACTGCTTTTATTTATTTACTTTTCTGCTCTTTTGCACACCAGTATCTCTTCTTGCACATGATCATCTGATGATTTATCACTCCAGTGTTAATCTGCTAAATTGTAATTACTCGATTTATTGCCTACCTCATGCCTTTTGCACACATTGTATATAGATTCTCTTTTTTTTCCTACCATGTTATTGACTTGTTTATTGTTTACTCCATGTGTAACTCTGTGTTGTTGTCTGTTCACACTGCTATGCTTTATCTTGGCCAGGTCGCAGTTGCAAATGAGAACTTGTTCTCAACTAGCCTACCTGGTTAAATAAAGGTGAAATAAAAAAAAATTAAAATAAAAAAATGCCAAGAGTGTGCAAAGCTGTCATCAAGGCAAAGGGTGGCTACTTTGAAGAATCTCAAATCTCAAATATATTTTTATTTGTTAAACTTTTTATTTTGGTTCCTACATGTGGTTAGAGCGTTGGGCCAGTAACCAAAAGGTTGCTGTATTGAATCCCTGAGCTGACAAGGTAAAAATATGTCGTTCTGCCCCTGAGCAAGGCAGTTAACCCACTATTCCCCGGGCGCCGAAGACGTGGATGTCGATTATGGCAGCCCCCCGCACCTCTCTGGGTTGGGTTAAATGCGGAAGACACATTTCAGTTGAATGCATTAAGTTGTACAACTGACTAAGTATCCCCCTTTCCCTGATTCCATATGTGTTATTTCATAGTTTTGATGTCTTCACTATTATTCTACAATGTAGAAAATAGTACAAAAATTAAGAAAAACCCTAGAATTAGTAGGTGTGTCCAAACTTTTGACTGGTATTGTAGTTGGGGTTAACGGTTTAATCGTTTTCTGTAAGCCTTACCCTCCCCTGTCAGCCATGATGACTCCAGCAGCTCCATCATGTACTCCACCTCCACAGACAGCTCTGGCATGTTACACTGTACAATGACATAGGACAGAGCTGGTAGGAAGTCATCTGCACCGAATTCCTTGCCTGCTCATGGAGACAAGACAACTTTACCATGGATGGAAGGGATAGCAGCTGTTGGCAAAGAAATAAACCTTACAGAACCATGTTCTCTCATAAAAAAAGCCCTCACCTGAATTGTCCGTCATGGCTTTATAGATGAGCTTGCAGACCTGCAGGAGCAGCACAACCTTGTCAATGGGCGAGTAAGCCCGCCTCATGAGAGCTAACTTCTGCCGCACCTTCTCCACACCGGCAGCATCCGGCACTCCCACCCGCACTCCAAAACACTCCAATGGGGTCTTTCCCCTGGCCACAGCCAGGCTCTCTGCCATCCTCTGGGTGGAACCGTCTCGCTCATGCAGAGTTTGCAGTGTCCTGTCTATCTGTCCCTTCAGAGGTTTCAGCACACAGCGGAACATGGCTTTCTCCAGCACCAGGTCTGCACACAAACACACATTCAGGAGGTCACATGTCATTATCTGTAGAGGGAAACATGGCAGCAATAGTTGTATTGAAAATTACTGAGCATATTTCGACTGTTTATTTGACTAATGCATGCTGTTTGCATTGGGGATCAATGTTGCTGTACCTTTCTCAACATCAGGCACCATAGTCTCAATTGGGGGCTCTAGCTCTCCACAGTCCAGCAGGAAGGTCTTGGCCTGGGAGAGGAAGAAGCGGATGCCCTGCAGTAGCTCTACGCTAGATCTCTGGCATTGAGGCTTGATCGCCTCCCGCTGCTGCCTGAGGAAATCCTGCACCAGGACACCAAACGCAGTCCTCCTGTCACGGGACAGGTTCTCCACCAGCCTCGCCACGCGCTTCTCTGGCACAAAGAAGGACACAAAGACTGCACTCAGCTTGCGCAGGACTGAGACGGGCTGGCGTGGGGGCAAGGTGCATGGGGGTGAAGGGTTACTGGTGCCCCTGGTGAGGGGATTTCGCTCTGAGCTCTCCTCTGCCTCCTCCAGGCTGCTGAGGGAACTGCTGCTGTCCAGCTCACTCAGGGAGGGAGCATATCTCTGCTCCAGCAGGAGACCCACCTCCTCCTCACCTCCTTTTTCCTGGGCCAGTCCCTGCAGGAGACCTAAGGGCACATGGTAGTCCTCCTCTGCAGTGGGAGACAGTGTGGGTGGGACCCTGGTCTTCAGCGGAAGAACTGGAAGAACCAAGCATGGCTGCAAATAGTCTGAGTCCTCCTGGACGGGTGCTGTCCCT
Organism: Salvelinus fontinalis; assembly: GCF_029448725.1. NCBI lineage: Eukaryota > Metazoa > Chordata > Actinopteri > Salmoniformes > Salmonidae > Salvelinus > Salvelinus fontinalis. Next base: position 54,682,056 of record NC_074677.1, on the reverse strand, counting down.
CCCTCACCCTCCACTCTGGCTTCCACTGCTCCACTGGCCCGCTGGACCTTCTTGCTCTTAATATTTTTCTTGGCCAGCAGAGGTGGGGGAGGGGGAGGGGCAACTGGTGGGGACAAAGGGCTAGAGTTCTCAGTCGAGACACGCACCTTGAGGCTGCGCTTGAACTGGTGGCGTTTTAGCAGTGCAGGATGGGATTGCGGGAAGAGTGGGTTGATGAAACAGAGAGCCCCTTGGCCTGCTGCCCCACAGTTCAGCTCCCGGGGGCTGCGTGTTTGGATGGGGCAGAACTCTTGGAACAGGGTGGGGCTCTCCTGGGGCGTGGCACAGTCCTCAGGGGTGGGGCTAGGGGGAAGCGGTGCCGCCTCGACAGGTGGGGGCCCATTGCGTGGACCTCTGAAGTTCAGCTGGGAGCTCCAGAACTCTGAATGAAGAAGAAGCAAAACTGTGTCGGCAAACTTCCTCAACACTATCCTTGACGAGTTGTGTACGGTACACAATGTCAGCTAGCATTACAACGATTGCCAACATCTTGGTTGATCAGACCTCTGAGCCACTCTGTGGTACCTACCCACACCCATGTGTGAAATGGACTCCAGCTGTTTATGGGATGAAGCCTTGACTATGGCCTCAGGGAGCTCCAGTGGGAAGGGCAACACATCCCTGAAATAGACAGCACATAAGTTTTATAGACAGGTCTAATTCTAGTAGGATATGATTTGGAGCAATAATGAGAGATAATGCAGATCTAGATGGATAACACTGGTTGACATTAGTTGTCTAAATGTCCTAAACCCATTCTACAGTGAAGCCAAGAATCACTACTCGTTATTTAGCTTTACGTATCGGCCATCAAGGCCTTTGTCACAGCAGTGTGCGGTTATCTTCTTTCTTTCTCATCTTATTCAACTGTTACCATGCACCTGCAACAAAGAGAGCTCAGATGTGCGAGTGCCTTTTTGAATTTTGAACTGTGAAGCCAAGTAAAAGGCCCATACCGGCTAACACAGTAGAAGGCAATGAGCCGGAAGAGGTCAGGGAAACCGATAGCCGCTCTCTCCAAAGAGAAGGCTGTGAATGGAAGGGAGACGGAGAAGCAAGAAGAAGATCATTAGTTAAAAGCCCTCGTTATTCATATCAACAGGCTGTAGATACAACATCCCTGCCTTAGTCTTTCATCACTCACTGGAGTCCACTTCGCGGATGACAAACTGTTTGACAAAGGAGGGAACGCTGTCGTCTGCAAGCCTGACACACAGCACTTTCTTCTGCGAGGTGTTGGACTTGCGCACCAGAAAGGTCTACAGAGAGGCAGAGATATACACACTCAGGTTGTGTTTTGTGCGTGCGCGTCAGTGCGGTGTGCGTTGCGCGTGCGTGTCTCACCCCAGGCGGCTCCCGCTGTAGGATGTGCAGAGCGGTGGCAGAGTTGATGGACAGCTGCAGCCAGACGGGGTGTGTGAGAAGCAGACGGTCCAGCACACTGATGTTCTTCAGGGAGCCACGCTGAGGACAAGCCCGCCTCTCTCCTACCAGCTCCCCGACCGGCTCAGGGAAATCATACACCGGGTCCTCCTGCATCTGGGGAACAGAGTGTACAGCTTGCACAAACAGGTACTGTATGGTATCTATGCACCATGCAGTTATGTGGTTAGGCTTAAAGGACAAGTTGCCACAATGATACTTCCCATTCTGCTCTTCATCATACCAATGCTTCGGAATGAGTGCTCTTCCTGTTCCCTTCTGGTACCACTAGCAGGCATCATGTCATGACGTGCCCTGTGTTCCGTGCTGACCACTACTTCTCCATCATTTTGGGAAACTCCCACACACTATTCCTTCCTCTCACTGAGTAATCTGGAGGGTATATGTCATCAGAGTAAGACTCACCACAATTGCGAGGGTGTTCTAATGCGTGCATATCCTAAGGATCCTACCATCAACAGTGAACTTGCTAGGACTGAAGTATAATTTTGTGTTAGCTTGTTAAACCCTTTGAATATGAGAAGGTGCGGCTATATTTTAACAGAGGTGGTTTATATGCACAGGCTGTTATTATGGAAAATGACTGGATGTCTATTCCTCCAACTTCCCTCCGGGGATTGGCTGCTGCTGTATAAGACAGTCCTGAGGCCAACACAATATTTGAGAGAAGGGGTGGTGATGCTGGCTGCCCAAATTCCCGCTTGGCAAGTCTAGACTTGGTGAGGTGGTAGAGACAGGCACTTAAAACACTCCAAACCTACTGAGTCGTGTGTGAAAATGCAAATCTAACCTTGTAAACAACTGAGAGGTACAAGTCTAAAATGTAAGGCAATATCTTCAATGTGAATTCATAATAATGCAACAAAATGTCCAGAATGAATAGCCTATACCAGAGCCCACTTTTGAACCTCATGAGACTATTGTAATATTGACACTAAACCAACTGTGACCTGTCAGGACCTGAATATATCAGCAGAACAACACAAAGTTGTAATACCAAACAAGCATTTTATAATTGGTTTATTACTGGAGGTATACCGTTTTTTATGTTGGGGAACCACTGGTGAAAAATATAGGCATAATTAAACGTTGACTATATTGTAATAACAGACCATGAAATCAAAGGTTATTTCAGTAAATAGAACATTTTGATTTTGTATATTTTTTTAATTATAATAATAAAATTACACCATCATATTTGTGGACATGGTATTGGCCTCCAACGTACTCCACAAGTTTTATTTACTGACACGTTCTGTAACTCTGTAAGAGGTAACTCTGTAAAACTCTGTAACTTCTGTGATATGTACTCTTTTTACATACCTTCAGTTAATCGGTGCCAAGTATCGTGACTTCAGTAATCAAACAAAGATTCAACTGTTTCTTATTTTACACATTAAAATAAATGGCGACATGACAAAATGTACCTTAATCTTCCGATCCCCTGTCGTGTGAGAGATTATGCTGAATAGCCTACTGTAAATTCCACTTGATCCTTGAATGTCCAAATGCCACAGAAACGTCTAAAGTATAGAAAACTGTAATAGACCGAGATCTATTGACATGCCATGTTGGCGCTGTCTGGACTGTCCAGGCAGAGATCTCTCTGTGTAGCTGTGATTCAGAAGTTCCTCGCATTCCTCTGCTCTGTCTTCCTTATATTTTCCATTCACTTTGGAGAGTAACAAACCTGGCTGAGACCAAGGCTAAATACGCATGCGCCCGTCACCACCTTGTGAAACATCTCCTAAATACAGTATTGTCAACGGGAAAATCGCCACTAAAACACAATTCAAATCTATTGTTTATTCTGTCCTTTGTGAAAGAGGGTTATATAATTAATCTGCATAAATGATTTCTAAACTTCTGAGTGGTCATAATCATCATTGTAAACAAATTATGCAGCAATCAGGAAACATGTAAATATTTTACAGAATAAATGTCTGTTTCATTTGGTACACACACTTTTGCAATGGAGACTTAGATAGACAGACATATTAAATGTAACAATAAGAAGTACCTAATGGTTGAAACACTAAGTGGTAGCCTATTTGTACACGCCACTCAAACAATTTGCTCATGTTCTGATGCTCACATTGTAGCAAAAATATTGTAGCCAGCCTTGTGTAGCATTAAAATAACGAGTTCTGCTCTAGTCTGTTGTAGGAAATATCACACGTCACTCGCTCAAAGATCGGAACCGGATGTGGTCATTGAAAATATTGCACCGCGTTAGGTAAGATGGAAGCAAAGTGTGCTTAGCTATTTTTTGTTTGAGTTAAACTATTGTTATTTTTGTTGAACTCAGCAATTGTTATGAATACACAATGGGATGTTAAAAATGTACAGTATGCTCTAAATTGTTGCAAATATATTTAACTGCTTATGAAAACGCAACATAACGCAGATTGCTAGCTTAGTTAGCCAGCAAGCTAATTTAGCTAGCTACTGTTGCTAACTCTAATCCGCGCCGAATTGACCATTTTAGCTAGCGAGCCAAGATATGTCTGTGATCACACCTCGGCCAATTTATGTTTGTAATATACAGCAGTTTCGAGTGATTCAATGACCATCTCATGTTCCCCGAACTGGTGTTGCCAAGCATCTCCGAATTGATGCCACCTCGACTCGATAAGGGGGGAGGGAACTAACAGTAACTAGTTGGCTAAATGTTAGCTAGTTAACTGAATCATTACCAGCAGGTTTGACCATGGACTAGTTTAACTTCATGCTTTAAAAATATTGTTAATTACACGTCACGTTTTATTAAACTACTATATTCATTATTTGCCTATAGAGTACACGTCCCTTTTCATTTCTGTCATTTAAAATATATATATATATATATATTATTTACGATCACGGCCTACACCGGCCAAACCCTGGGCCAATTGTGCGCTGCCCTACGGGACTCCCAATCACGGCCGGTTGTGATACAGCCTGGATTCGAACCAGGGTGTCTAGTGACGCCTCAAGCACTGAGATGCAGTGCTTTAGACCGCTGTGCCACCAGCTGAAAGATAAACTAACTTAGCTAGGTCAGTGACACCCTCCTGTTCTTTCCCCAGGTGTGCCCAGCCATGGAGTCGACCGATAAGAACAATGCTATAAAGCTCTTTGTGGGGAACCTGGCGTTGGACACCTCTCAGGAGGACCTGACACAGCTCTTTGGACCATACGGACAGGTGGTCACCTGTAGTTTACTCAGGCAGTTTGCCTTCATCCACCTCCAGGGAGATGGTGCTGCTGATCGAGCCATAAGAGAACTGAATGGACGGGAGTTCCGTGGCCGCAACCTTGTGGTTGAAGAGTCCCGCGGACGGCCCCTGAACTCCACCAAGGTGTTTGTTGGGAACCTTAGTGCCATGTGTTCTGCTGAGGACCTACAGGAGCTCTTTCAGACCTTTGGGAAAGTTCTGGAGTGTGATAAGGTCAAAGGTGAGCCATGTCGTTTCCCCCCGCCTTTTCATGCATTTACTTTGTGTACATACAGTAAAACTTCAATTTATTAAATAGACTAAATGTTCTTGTTTGTAACTTGGTCTCAATCCACTTGTCAAAATGTTTTTTGTGTTGCTTTTTTTTGTTACTTTACCCCTTTTTATCCCCAATTTTGTGGTTTCCAATTGGTAGTTAGTCTTCTCTTTGCTGCAACTCCCGTACGGACTTGGTAGGGGCGAAGGTTGAGAGCCTTGTGTCCTCCGAAACACAACCCAACCAAGCCTCACTGCTTCTTGACACAGTGCCCACTTAACCCGGAAGCCAGCCGCACCAATGTGTCGGAGGAAACACCGTGCACCTGGTGACCGTGTCAGCGTGCACTGCGCCCGGCCCACCACAGGAGTCGCTAGTGCGCGATGGGACAAGGACAACCCTGCTGGCCAGACCCTCCCCTAACCCGGGACGACGCTGGGCCAATAGTGCGCCGCCCCATGGGTCTCCCGGTCGCGGCCGGCTGCGACAGAGCCTGGACTCAAACCCAGAATCTCTAGTGTCACAGCAAGCACTGTGATGCAGTGCCTTAGACCAATGCGCCACTCTGGAGGCCCGTCGAAAGATTTTCAAGCGATTAATCTAATATTCGCACAGAAAAATATGCCAATTTTCCTGGCAGAGCTGTTTCTGTCAGATTGGCTTGTTGCGGATAAAAAGCTGCGCGTATTGACTGCACATAAAAAGCTCTGCCGTATAACTTAATTTGCCAAATACAAAAAAATGAAGTTCTATGTGTCGCAAGCCGATTTTTAACTCTGGCGGTTTTGCGATAATCAACAAATTTGCCCACTGGTCTTGGCACGTGCTCTCACGGGTAAAGTTCAGAGGGTACATGATGATTATGGACAAGAGCAGAATCATTTTTATTGGTCAATTTTTTTGGTCAAGAGTATCTCGACGTAATTGGCAGCCAAGCGCCGATCGTCATATCACCATCATTCAAATGAAGACCCTGGATATTTAATGGGAATAAGCCTCAAGCTCATCACTGTGCACTTTCACCACGCTGTGAAGTTCATCACTTATTCCGTCTGTAGCCTAATGAACTGCATGCTTTTTCACCTCGTAGTAGGAGGGCCACGCAACATAGCATCGCGTGAATGGAAGTTTACTTCGATATGATGGTTATTATACAAACAATTGGTAAAAAAAAAATATATATATATATATATATCCACCAACGTTTGTTGCACGCGTTATATTTTAGTCCCCCCCCCCCAATTTTTTTTTTTTTTTTTGTCGCATATATTTTGTTTTGTAAACATTTTAGGAAAGGGTACAGACAATTTAGGTTGAAGGTAGCCTAGTGGTTGTGCCAGTAACCGAAAGGTTGCTGGATCGAATCCCCGAGCTGACAAGGTAAAACTCCGTCGTTCTGCCCCTGAACAATGCCGTCATTGTAAATAAGAATTTGTTCTAAACTGACTTGCCTAGTTAAATAAAGGTTCAAAAGAAATACTTTTTTTTTTTTGCTGTTTCTGTCAGGCCTATCGGGGGTTTATTATAATTTGTTAAAATGTATCCTACAGATACTTTCCTCTCATAAAAAATAGTTGAATGGAAACAGTTTGGTGGTTAAATTCATTACCTCGCTGTGTTGTCCTCCTGTGCTTGTTTACAGCGAGGCTCTCTTCCTCGGCGGGCTATGCCTTTGTGCACATGGAGCGGAAGGAGGATGCGCTGCAGGCTATCGAGGCCCTCCATGGTACCACCTTCAAAGGCCGACCGCTCTCTGTGGAGCTCTCCAATGTGCAGCCCAGTAAACCCACCACGACTACAGCCAAGGTTCCCATCATGAGTCACTATGCCACTGAAAGCCCCTCCATCAACCCTCATATGGAGCACCACCAGAGTCAGGCTGCTGTACTGGCTGCTGCCGTCGCTGCAGCTGCAGGTCTGCCTCTTCAGGTGCAGCAGAGCTTGCACAATTCTGTCTACAACACAACGAGCTTTGATCCCACCTACGCTGCGCTAAAGGGCATGACGGCAGCCAGCGCCACAGATGGTACTCCAGTGAGCCCTGCGGTGTACGGTGCGCTCGCCAGCCAGGTGTACGGCTCTGTAGCGGATCAGGTATATGACTCTATAGCCAACCAGGCCTCCGCCTATCAGAATTCAGCGACACCGGACGCAGCAGGTTACAGTAACCAGTACGGCGGCGCAGCTGGGGAGGCATCGTCAACCCAGGCAGCTGGAAACCCGGCCTACGGCGGGGCCTCTGCTTTCTACAACGGTAGCTCCGCCTATGGCTCCACGGGGGGTGCAGACCCCACTGCCCAGGCCATCTTTGAGGCAGCACGGGCCCGCTTCTTCCAGCAGGGCCAGCAGGTTCTAGCTGAGCAGCAGGCGGGGACTAAGTCAGGGGACAGGGACCGCAGCCCAGTGCGGCGCTCCGCCCCTCTGCTGCCTGACCCCGTGCCCCAGCCCTTTCCCCAGCCACGCCCCAAACGCCGTGCCCTCCTCCCAACGCCACCCGGCCGGCCAGAGGACCCTGCGGCTGCTGACGGAGACCCCATTGCCAGGTACGTGATGCACCTCTGAGAAAAGCCTTGATATTTTGCACCTTTTTGAGGCCGTTTTGATGTTTTGAATGCTTAATTACAATGTTACTTTTCTCAACTTCAGATGCTATGCAGAGTACTATCAGCAGGTCCAGCAGTACCAACAGTACCAGCAGTACCAACAACAGTACCAACAGTACCAGTATGGCTACCCACCACCAGCCCCGGCCCAGATGCCCCCCACGATGCCCACCCACCAGATGCCCGTGCAGGCCCCGCCCCCGACGGAGGCCCCGCCCCCAGGGCCTACCACCTACGCCCCAGCTAGAGCGTATGAGCCACCTTCATCACACAAGGAGCCCCTCCTCCGCCGCCCTGACTACTCCCACCTCCACATGCCAGAGCCCCCTTACCGATAACCCTTTAGATTGCAGCGTGTGTGTGGGTTTTGAATGTTGTGTGTGAGAGAGTAGTTCTGGTCCGAATGTGCATCACTGCAAAGTGCCCATTTATAAGTCCCCTGTTCTGCAGCTTTTCGTATCTGAACACATTTCTAACGAGTTAATTTGACTTTATTGTAGGCCTGGTCTTGATAAGAAAGCTGCCCCACAAAACAGTAATCTGTATTGGGAAGTCGTTATGGTAGTTTCTTCTTGCTTGTGTTGCGTACTGGGTGCTCATTAACGACAAGTAATCCTTATTCATCCCCTACATTTTAGTTTAGCCAAATAAATTCTCAAATTTGCAAGAATATTCATCCATACCAGAGGAGTGCCTTGTTAAAAGCCTAGCTGGATTATTTAGTAAAATACATTTGTGTGTGTGTGTATATGTGAGCGTAGAAAGGAAGTGGCCAAATCAATCCGTGCATTTTGTGAGCGGGCCCTTGCCTCTGTCCTCGAGGTGACTTTTAGCTCCTCCAAATTAACCATTAGTTCACGTGTATAGATGAGAACTTTAATTTTTCCATTGGCCAGATTCCATTTGTTTTATTTGTATTGTCTTCATCAAAGACTGAATATGAAAAGTCAATGTTCCAATAGGTTCCAGCGTAATGTAGATATTTGGGTAATAAAATGATTATTGTGTTTAGCGCTTGTGTTTTTAAAAGATTTAAAGCAAGGGGCAAAGTAGCTTTACATAAGGTAATCTGGACATAAAGGACCGGTGTGAGTGCATGTATGTATGTGTGGGCATGTGTAAACCATCTAGGGTAACAATATAAGCGATTTTGATAAGTCACCTTTTTATAACAATCACAGGAATATACACACACACACACACACACAGACCTCAGTCATCAGTCTTTCTCTCCATAAAGTGTGGTGCTGGGGCTTTGGGAGAGACACTCGGGCGATTTACTGCACCGAAAATGAAAAGAAAAATTGAAAAACTCACATTTTCCTTGCACACAGCCAGCCTCTGGGGAATGTAGTCCTTGCCCGTGTCTCACATGACCTTCTGTTAGATCTGATCAAACCTCTCAGATAGAAAGGCCAACAAAGCAGACCATTTTAGTATCTGACAGTCTAGCTTTAAACTCACATTTTCTTGGGGAACTAGTTTTTAATTTGCAGCCTGTGATACACGAATGCTTTCCTCTATTTGTATTATACCATGAATACTATCCTAGTGACTTTTAACTGGTTTGACCTCTTGGTCTAAACGTAAAATGGAGAGATGTGGCAGGTGCATGCAGAGGGCTTCCTTCAAGCATGCCTTTCAGGATCTGAGGGAATTCAACTGCCATTGTGGGCCTCACCTTCTTTCCTCCAAAGGACAAAGACGAGTGGGCTTTTCTCACACACAGTACATTGTGTGGTTTGACGGGACGAACTTTTGACGGTTTTCTTTTTCTTTGTTTTCTGTTTGGTTTCAGTGAACTTCCTGTGCGATCGTGGTAGTCGTATTCTGTAAACGTATTCGTATTCTGTTTACTTCAATTGGACCATCGAATTCAGGAAGTGTCTCAAATGGAATGTGGAGCCATTAGGCTCCCCAGGTTTGAGCGAAAAACATATTTGTTCCTATTATTCAGTACCTATTGAAACGTTACACTTCTCAAGATTAAGTAATGAGAGTGATTTGGTTGGAGAATAAAACAGCACAATGCGACCTGTAATTTTTCGAAATTAAAATGGGAAATGTTAGCCCCGTCGGCTTAATTATTAGACATGCGATTAAACTTGCTGTAAAATCGTTTCCATGTTTTTTCAAAGGATTTACTAATTGTTTCAGTCTTGCACGTCTAAATAGAAACAGAAGGCGAGAAGTTGCTCCTCTTACATTCTTGATTATTTAATTTTCTATGAACTGTGACGAGATCATTTTGAACCGGTCTCAATTGGGCTCTACCACTTCAGTCTTTATTACACCTACACTACATGATCTAAAGTATGTGGACACCTGCTCGTCGAACATCTCGTTCCAAATTTATGGGCATTTAAAATGGAGTTGGTCCCCGCTTTGCTCCTTTAACAGCCTTCATTCTTCTGGGAAGGCTTTCCACTAGATGTTGGAACATTTTCTGCAGGGACTTCCTTCCATTCAGCCACAAGCGCATTAGTGACGTTGGGCGATTAGGCCTGGCTTGCAGTCGGCATTCCAATTCATCCGAAAGGTGTTTGATGGTTGAGGTCAGGGTTCTGTGCAGGCTAGTCAAGTTCTTCTACACCTATCTCGACTAACCGTTTCTGTATGGACCTCGCTTTGTGCACGGGGTCATTGTCATGCTGAAACAGGAAAGGGCCTTCCCTAAACTGTTGCCACAAAGTTGAAAGCACAGAATCATCTAGAATGTCATTGTTTGCTGTAGCATTGAGATTTCCCTTCACTAGAACTAAGGGGCCTAGCCCGAACCATAAAAAATGGCACCAGACCATTATTCCTCCTCCACCAAAATGTACAGTAGGTACTATGCATTCGGGCAGGTAGCGTTCTCCTGGCATCCGCCAAACCCAGGTTCGCTTGTCGGACTGCCAGATGGTAAAGTGTGGTTTAATCTCTCCAGAGAACGTTTTTCCACTGCTCCAGAGTCCAATGGCGGCGAGCTTTACACCACTTCAGCCGACGCTTGGCATTGCGCATGGTATTCTTAGGCTTGTGTGCGGCCATGGAAACCCATTTCTTGAAGCTCCCGACGAACAGATCTTGTGCTGAAGTTTGGAACTCGGTAGCGAGTGTTGCAATCGAGGGCAGACTATTTTTAATCGCTACGCGCTTCAGCACTCGGCGGTTCTGTTGTGAGCTTGTGGTCCTACCACTTCATGGCATTGTTGTTCCTAGATGTTTCCACTTCACAATAACAGCACCCACAGTTGACCGGAGAAGCTCTAGCAGGGCAGAAATTTGACGTACTGATTTGTTGGAAAGGTGGCATCCTATGACGGTGCCACGTTGGAAGTCACTGAGCTCTTAAGGCCATTCTACTGCCAATGTTTGTCTATGGAGATTTCATTGCTGTGTGCTTGATTTTATACATGTGTCAGAAACGGGTGTGGCTGAAATAGCCGAATCCAATCATTTGATTGGGTGTCCACATACTTTTGTAGATATAGTGTACCTCAGAACAGACAACAAACCTCATGTCAACCGTGGGTGTTGGGAAGGCCTTCAACTGTCCTTCTGCCATCACATGAATATTTTTGTAGCCTTGTTCCTTCACAGTATTTGGATGTAGGAGTGGGCTGTAGACTACAGTTGCTTACGGATCGGTTTTGATTTCTGTTAGGAAAATATTGATTTGTTATATATCAATGTTTCTGGTTCCCATGCCAACATGCACATTCTATACTAGACCTGCTTATTGCACACATATTCCTTGATATGGCTTTTTTTGTGATGTTTAAACTGTAGTGCATGACCTTGTGACTTGTACTGCACTTCCAGCCATTTTCCCTTCTCGCTAATTATTACAGCTAAAATGGCTCCTGGGCCCCTGGATGCCATGTTGCGTGTGACGGGGAAGAGAATTAGAGTCGCGCAATGCCGTGGACGCAGTCCCCACAAAGGTAAAGCCCTCTGCCCCCCGACCACGCCTGCACTTCGACCATACACTTCCCTCATTGACCCCACTCCTGCACAACGAGGCACTCCATCTTATTATTTCTTTGGGATGCTGGGAGCCCAAGCCGCCCAGTTGACAGACGTAGGGGCCTGAATGTCTGGCCATGTCCCCTCATTGGAGTCCTAGTATGGCTAATAAGGGTTAACTCCACCAGGCACTTACACAATGTAGCCTTTGCAGACCCACCTGATCTGGGTTTGATGTTGGATGAGCCTAGAAATCATCCAGCCTTTCCATGCCTCTTTCTGATGCCATTTTCCATACGGGAATTAGATGACCCATCCACAGTAGTCAGGTTTTTTTTTAAATATTATTTTCTTTCATTCTATTTATGTTTTTAAAGGAAGTAATCAGCCAAATTGAAATTAGCCACTATATATGTCATTTCAATAAACATTGAAGTATTCCCTCCAGATTGAAATAACCTGTAGTCCCAACAGATTTAGGAAACGTATCATATTGTAATTGAGGATGATCAGGTTGGGGTTTGCCGGAGTTGTTGCGCATGTTTGTGTTGTGGCATATTTTTCTGAGGTATTTCCAGTGAGAGGAGACTCTCAAAACTGAGGTGTTCCAGCTGTGCTTTGAGCGGCTAAGGACGCAGTGGTACGCAAAAGGCCAGCTGAACGGAGGGGAGGTAGGGCTATCGACAACTGTGTCCCACGCATGTTGGGTGAGTAACCAATGCACCACTGACCGGCTCAAATCCACCTAACCACCTATCCACCCCCCTCTCAATCCGCAACACAACGCCCAACCCTTATCCCATAGCCAATACATCTACTGGCCTACAACACCATGGCCTAGAGAGAACAATCCACAGCCGCATTAGCTTAGAAGATATGGGTGCCGAGAGGACACCATTCAGTATTGTACCTCCCATGTCTAGTTACGCTGCGAAGTCATTTCTACATTTCCTAATCGCCCTGTTAAATTGTCTAATTGCAATTTGCGTACCTTGATTGGGAACCCTTAATGTTATCTCGTGGTTGATTTTAAAGGGATACTTGGGGATTTTGGCAATGAAGCCCTTTTATCTAAGTCCCCAGAGTCAAATGACCTCATGGAAACTGTTTTATGTCTCTGCATCCAGTATGTTTCTCGAGCCAATGCTAGCTAGCGTTGGCACAATGAACGTTTATGGTATCTACTAGCATGCTAGCAGTTACCATAGACTTCCAGTCAGCACGCCAATGCTAGTTAGCAATTGCACAAACACCAGTTAGCAACTTCCTTCAAACTGCACACAGAAGCATAAAAAATGGTATCCACGAGTTCATCTGACTGGGAAAGTAGATAAAGGGCTTCATTGACAAAATCCTGAAGTATGCCTTTATGATTTCATAGGCTGCGTTTACACAGGCAGTGCAATTCTGATCTTTTGCCACTAATTGGTCTTTTGACTGAGGTCTGACAATCGGACTACACTGTGTACAAAACATTAGAAACACCTGCTTTTTCCTTGAGACTGACCAGGTGAATCCAGGTGAAAGCTATGATCCCTTATTGATGTCACTTGTTAAATCCACTTCAGTCAGTGTAGAGGAAGGGGAGGAGACAGGTCAAATAAGGATTTTTAAGCCTTGACACTATTAAGACATGGATTGTATGTGTGCCATTCAGAGGGTGAATGGGCAAGACAAAAGTTTTAAGTGCCTTTGAACAGGGGTAGGGTAGTAGGTGCCAGGCGCAAGAACTGCCAGTGTGTCAAGAACTACAACGCTGCTGGGTTTTTCATGCTCAACAGTTTCCCGTGCGTATCAAGAGTGGTCCACCACCCAAAGGACATCCAACCAACTTGACACAACTGTGGGAAGCATTGGAGTCAACATGGGGCCCGAATCCCTGTGGAACGCTTTCGACACCTTGTAGAAGTCCGTGCCCCGACGAATTGAGGCTGTTCTGAGGGTAAAAGAGGGTGCAACTCAATATTTGTAAGGTGTTCCTAAATTATTTTTGGTGCGCTCAGTGTATATCGGCCTACGGTACACCTTGCACAGTTTTGAATCAAAGTTTCCTCATCTGTTACATTCAGGTTCTAAATCGCCACTAACCACATACTACTAAACAATTGTTCTCCACTTCCCCCCTTCTCCATCTTTTGTGCATTGGAACTTCTGACAACACATTTTTACTAAGACTTGTTTGAGCTCATGTGGATTAAGACTGAAAAGGATATGTAAGATGAAGCTTTATTAGGAATCAGGGAAAATACGGTTCATCTGTAGATTAGGGTTATTTGTCCATTACAGAAAAGGAAATATACAGGTTGCTGATTGCGGAACCATTTATTTCAAATCTAAAAATGATAATCACCTGAAATGTTTTTTCATTTCCTTTCTGACATATTAGATCAATTAAGACACATTGTACCATGTTATTTGTAAGACTCAATAAATGTACATTTGAAACGACTAATTTGTTTTGGCTAGCCTACTTTTTGACGGGCATGGAGGGACATGTTTACGGAAAGGTTTTGCTTTGCAGTATTACTGCGGGAGGGGGGGGGGTGAATGTGGATTAAAGCGTTTCATATTGGACTGTTACCCTGAGCCTGCAACGCCTGGTTAGTGGCAGTGCCCACCGGCCCTGTCACACATGGCTACAATAAAGAATGTCATTGGGAATGTATCCTATATCTTACACTTATTTGGCTGAGTTTACACAGGCAGCCCAGTTCTGATCTTATTTTCACGCATTGGTCTTTTGGCCGATCAGGTCAGCTCTTGGAAAAAGAGGTTGCGGTGAAAGATCTGATATGATTAATCTAAATACCAATTACTGGGGTGAAAAAATTCCCAATTGGGCTGCTTGTGTAAATGTTGCCAAAGTGATGCATATTGATCTGTAGAAAAGTCATGCATTCTATACTGAACAAAAATATGAACACATGCAACAATTTAAAAGATGTTACAGTTCATAATATGAGAATCAGTCAATTGAATTAAACTCATTATGCCCTAATCTATGATTTTCACATGCCTGGGAATACTGATATGTGTATGTTGGTCACACATACCTTAAATAAAATGGGCCTCAGGATCTCGTCATTGTATTTTTGTGCGTTGAAATTGCCATCGATAAAATGCAATTGGGTTTGTTGTCCATAGCTAATGCTTGCACATACCATAACACCACCACCACCATGGGGCACTCTTCACAACGTTGACATTAGCAAAGCGCTTGTGCACACACACAAGGCCATACACATGATCTGTGGTTGTGAGGCATGTAGGACGTACTGCCAAATTCTCTAAAACAACGTTGGAGACGGCTTATGGTAGAAAAATTAACATTAAATTCTCTGGCAACAGCTCCGGTGGACATTCCTGCAGTCTGCATGCCAATTGCATGCTCCCTCGATTTGAGACATCTGTGGCATTGTGTTTAGTTACAACTGAAGTGGCCAGCACAAGTGCACCTGGGTAATGATGATCATGCCTTTTAATGAGCTTCTTGATATGCCACACCTGTCAGGTGGATGGATTATCTTGGCAAAGGAGAAATGCTCACGAACAGGGATGTAAACAAAATTGTGCACAACATTTGAGAAGTTTTTTTGTGCATGTGGAATATTTCTGGGATCTTTTATTTCAGCTCATGAAACTTAGAACGAACACTTTACATGTTGCGTTGGTGTTGTTCAGCGTAGAATAGATGGATACATCTGCAAGAGGCGTAAAGACACGGATATGCACCTCTGGACATCCTGTAGTTATGCCTATAGCCTTTTAGGTGTGTCATTAATAGCCTCACGCCGAGTCAGTCGCAATTAACCGGTTGTTGTCACGTGTGTCGCCTCTGACTAGGGGTTGGAGTGCCGTCTTTACTTCGTGCGGTGGGAGTAGCATCTATAGGCAGGAATCTGAAATCGGGCGCAGCTTTCTCTGCCACAGAAAGTGTCCCTACAAGATTGCGGGCTTAAGAGTTGAAAGGTGCAAATTACATTGATTAGTTCGAGGGGATAAGCATCTCCCAAAGGAGACAGCGAAATGACAGCAATCGAAACTCAGGTGCAATATGGCTCCTACATGACTTCGGAGCAAATCTACATGACCCAAGAGGATGATTGGGACAGGGACCTTCTGTTGGATCCTGCCTGGGAGAAACAGCAACGCAAGGTAATACTTTTTTTAATCGGGTCATATTAAATAAGAGGGCCTACAGGTTGCATGGCATTATGGAAAATTACGATTCAGTCTTGATATCACGTTAAGACTTTATTCTCAATATTCATAATAGGGGCCCATGTAGCCTGCAGGGAGTAACATGGTTAGTGTGATCTCTGTGGATATGTAAAGAGTTGTCAGTGAACTCATTGAGTAAATGATTGCATGCGCAATAACATTTTGGGGTCGGTTAACATTCTCACTGATCTAATTCACTACTGGTCATTCAATCACCTGTTTAATTTGGGAAGATTGATTGCACATAATTATACCAGTTTATACTTAAACCTCTTTCTAATGGTCAGTGTTATCTGGGATCCTTGGGACATCCCTGCCCGTTAACCATAACCCCTACCAAACCTTTGTCCTTACCTTAACCATTTTAAATGTCAACTTCAAAGAGGTAGGGTAGGGACATCCCTAGTATCGCATATAGTTGTCATTGACCGGGGTAGGCTACATTGGTTTCCCATCAGTCTTACAGTTTCTATATTTCAGAGAACTCAACAAAGTGAGAGACCGCAACAGATGGCAACACCAAGACGGTGAGAGGTAGAAGTGGCAAGAGCGCTTGCTGCGTTTCAGACCTCCAAATAGACTAATGAACTATAAATACTTAACCTGTACCTCACCCTTTCTATCATGTCCCTTCAGCGCATCAATCCCACTGCTACTTCTAGCGCTTTGCTTCTTCATCATTCTCTGGGGGTTTGAGGGTACACCATGGTGGACTTATCCATTAAGGGCCCTACGTTTTTTTTTAAAGTAAAAACCTCTAGAGCCTCACTGTGCCACTATGCCGTTGTATGTTTGTCAGTATCACAGCAAATAAGGTTTTAATTCTCTGGAACAACCATCATGCTGAATTCGAATTCACAATTTTTTGGGGGGTGCAGACATCTGACCGGAAGGTCCTCTTCAAGTGCTTAACGATTGTTTGCGCCAAACACTGAAGAACAATTGTTATGACTGTACAGGCGAACTTATTTCACATAAGCCTATGGAAATTCTTAGGAAAAAAAGTACATATTCCTGTATTATACTATATGTACATCTACACCTTTAATCTATTTTAGGTTTATGGTTGATGATGTAACACGTGTTTGGGTGTTCCCCTGACTCAGGGTGTGGTTTAGGGATTAGACCTAATCAATGTTTATGGAGGGCTGTCTGATCCTACCTCTGGTCTCTGGGCCCTGACTGCCACAGGACGGTCTGTGTCTGTCTGTCTACTTACCTACCACCTGTTAGATATGTTTGCCAAGCCTCCCGAGTGGCGCAGTGGTTGAAGGCACTGCAGTGCTAGCTGTGTCACTAGAGATCCTGGTTGCGAGTCCAGGCTCTGTCGCAGCCGGCCGCGCCCGGGAGATCCATGGGGAGGTGCACAATTTGGCCCAGCGTCGTCCGGGTTAGGGAGGGTTTGGCCGGCAGAGATGTTCCTGTGGCGGGCCTGGCGTAATGCACGCTGACAGTTAAAAATCTTTCGTTCTCATTGAAAGCAAGTCTAAGAAGCGGTAGATCTGTTCTGTGTGCTATTTCTAAGTTTAATTTTTGCTCCTTTTACTTTCGGCTTTGTACACCAGCTGAAAATACAATATTTTTGGTTATGGAAAAGATATTTCACAGCAGTTTAGATGGTACAATGATTCTCTACACAATGACTGCTTGTTTTGTCACATCAACTGAAATTACAAACCATTCGAATATTAGCAGCCAGATTTCTGCATAGTGCATCTTTTAAAAGTAATTTGGCCATTTTAAAAAGAAAACGCTCACATGCCCCCATCACTTTAATTGATTATTAGCTTGTGGTGGCTAAACTTAGCTGACGTTTGTAGTGGACGTTTAAAGAACTGAACCATGGACTACAGTTTCAACTGGCCCATACACTTCTTCCAAAGTGAGGAACCATCTAACATCAAGCTGTAAAATAGTGAACTACAACTTTAAGCGTCTCTGAAGGAGTTGGGTTATATTGCTTTGCTCACACAATATTACATTTTAGAGCTTGCAAGGAAGTCATTTCACTGTACTTGTGCACGTGACATTGAAACTTGAAACATTTTTGCTGTATGGATGTTTGTCAGGTGATAAATTATGAAACCACAACTGCTTAAATGTTCTGATCAAGTTTCAATCTCTTATCTTTTTTCAGCACATGAACCAGTGTGATGTGTGTATTCTAGTCCACTAATTGCTGTGTGAAATTACCAGCCTCTAAAACCATACCATCTCAATGTATTATTGTGTAGTTATCAATTGGCTTTCCATGCCTCCACTGCGTAGTCAATGAAAATTGTAACACCCTGATACAGTATGATGGAATGCAGTAAATGCTTTTGGGTGGTCCTGACCCAGTGTCACCACCTGTTTGCAATGAACTACAAGCCGGGCTAGCAATGAATTACAGAAAAATACACCAATTACAACTTCCTATGGTCATCGCGATCTATTATTAACCCGTAGAAATGGTTATAACATCAGGTGTATCTTGTCTCGCCTAGTTCACCTGTCATATTTATTTATTTTCTCCCAAGGGTATCTCAAACTATGTGACTGTGAAATCATTCATTACATTCATCTGAGCCGTTTTTCTACCTTCTGAAAGAATAGCAGGGAATTATGGGGGCTGACTCTGTCTGGAGGGAGGGCAAGATGGGGGAGCCTCTTACAGGCTGTGGAGGGAGGTGGCTGAGAAAGCCATCAGTATGATCAAATGGCAGTTGCTATTCCAGAAGAGGGGTCCTTGTAGGGCAACTTCTATAAACTGCCTGGTGTGGCCCAGTAGGCCAATGGGGGTGGGGAGTTATCGGTGTCAGGAGTCGAGGTCACGCAGGTATTTCTGATGACCCCATTTATATTAATTGCTTTACAATTGCAAAGCAAGTGCACATGGCAAAGGCCTTACTTTACACTAAGCAAGTGTTCGGAATGGTGGCATAACTCACGATGGCAAAGAAGAGCCCCAATAAAACAATTCCCAAGCTTGCTTGGTGCTAGCATTTCCAACGAACTCCTCAACCCCCCCCAAATGCCAGTCAAGGGCCTACACATAACTCTGTTGTAACCTGTTCTTACGAGTGTCTTCTGTATTCCAAAACACTGTAAATGTGCCCATTATGGCTAATGTCATGCAAATACATTATATTGTGTAGGTGTTGGCCTAACTGTCTCCAATGTCCCATATAATCCACTGTCATTACGGATATCATTATAGATTTAACTAGTCTGTGAAAATCTATCAGATTCAGGTAAAGGGATCTTTATGATAAATCAATTATCTTTGACCAAAAGATCTCTGTTGACCTGCAGCTTCAAACTGGACCAACTAAGATCAAATGAAACTTCCTGTGTAAAGGTAACAAGGTCTTTGTACACACGTGGGACACCAGAGGGTAACCATGTCACTGTGAATGGACCTTGATGATGTCATTATTACAGCTATGTTTGCTGCTCTAGCAGTGGCCAGTGGTGGGATTTGGGAAATGGGGCATGCTTGATGTCCTAGGTGTTTTAGGGAGAGGGGGGGTCCTTCTCTGTTAGCACTGAAATTGGATCCTCACACTTAAAGTGGGACAGGCGTCATAAATTCTCACTGTCTCATTCACTGATTTTTTGTCTTCCATAATCGTAAACGCCCGAATTTTGATGCAGTGTATTTCGTGTGGCTTCTGTCTAATGAGATGCAAAATGTACTGCTTGTAGTAGAACCAATGCTACGTTGTTGCATAATGCTTTTGGTTCATCTGTTTCTGTTAGTGAGCGCCATTTTACAAATCCTTGTCTTTCAACAGATACAACGTTGCATCATCCATAATTGCATGGAAGTCTGTACAGTCTCATAGGACTCACTGTACTTGCGACACCAGAAGGCCAACAAACGATGCTGACGTTAGCCCTTTAGCAGTTATAAATAGTCAATGGAGTTTCTGCAGCCTTCTCAAATGCTGCCAGACATACATGCAGTGCCCGTTGACTCAATGAGCTGCCGGGGCGCCACAGTAGTTGACATGCTGTAAGTTATTATGCAGCGGTAAGTAGCCTGGTCCCAGATCTGTTTGTGCTCTTGTCAGCGCCATTGCTGTCATTGTCAAGCCAAACATAACAATGAGTGACAGGGAGTTGGCATGATAGCACGAACAGACTGGCACTTGTAGGTGGTTACCTTTTTCTGTTAGGCATTTTGTAACCTCGGTTAACTCCGAACTCTAATCTCACCCAATTTGGTCATTTTCTCGACTGCGTAGTCAGTCCACGAGAAGTTAGACCTCTTGTATACGGTCTGACATGTAATGTGGTATAGCATTACTGTGTAGGGATGGGATTATCATTATAGCAGTGATGGGTGCTGCCCTCCCGCGTTTTTAGAAATGATCATTCCTTGGAGATTTGGCCAGGATAGATGATGTCCGTTGCATTTTGATAGTGACTTGGCGCTTAGTACTCGGTCTATATAATGGGTTTATTACACTTAACATGAACCAAACCTATACAAGGGGTGTGGAACAGGAACTATAATCATTCAACATCTCACCTCAAAGACTTAACACGGGTATGCCACGCTTGTAGTAAAGAAACAATTGGCACTATGTTGCATGCTTTGGGGATGCTCTCATTCCTTCCTCAGAGATGACACTGTGGTACCAACATAACACAGACGTCTACTCGTATCCCCTTACTGCTGCAAACAAACCAATATTCCATGCATGCTGTTGGCTGTACACCTAAATGATGTCTTACATTTAACTGAGCGGTGGTGAAGAGACCCTTGCTTTGACGTGATTCTTTTGTACTTTAGGTTGTGATTACGGATCCCTACACTTTCATTTCATCTCATACATGGTTTGTTTTCAGCCTGGTTACAACTCTTGCTAAAGCCTTTGGTGAGGAGCTATATCTCTTGTTGTATTGTGGTTACAGCGCATTCGGAAAGTATTCAGACCCCTTGACTTTTTTCCACATGTTACTTTACAGCCTTTATTCTAAAATGAATCAAAGTAATAATAATCCTAATCAATCTACACACAATACCCCATAATGACAAAGCAAAAACAGGTTTTAGAAATACCTCTTTGCTATGACACTTGAAATTGCGCTCAGGTGCATCCTGTTTCCATTGATCATCCTTGAGATGTTTCTACAACTTGAATGGAGTCCACCTGTGGTAAATTCAATTGATTGGACATGATTTGGAAAGGCACACACCTGTCTATATAAGGTCCCACAGTTGACAGAGCATATCAGATCAAAAACTAAGCCATGAGGTTGAAGGAATTGTCCGTAGAGCTCCGAGACAGAGAGCACAGATCTGGGGAAGGGTACCAAAACATTTCTACAGCATTGAAGATCCCCAAGAACACATTGGCCTCTATCATTCTTAAATGGAAGAAGTTTGGAACCACTAAGACTCTTCTTAGAGCTGGCCAAACTGAGCAATCAAGGGAGAAGGGCCTTGGTTAGGGAGGTGACCAAGAACCTGATGGTCACTCTGACAGAGCTCCAGAGTTCCTCTGTGGAGATGGGAGAACCTTCCAGAAGGGCAACCATCTGTAGCCCTACACCAATCAAGCCTTTATGGTAGAGTGGCCAGACAGAAGTCACTCATTAGTAAAAGGCACATGACAGCCCGCTTGGAGTTTGCCAAAAGGCACCTAAAGGACTCTCAGGCCATTTGAAACTAAATATTCTCTGTTCTGATGAAACCAAGATTGAACTCTTTGGCCTGAATGTCGTGTCAGGTCTGGAGGAAACCTGGCACCATCCCTACGGTGGGGGTAGCATGATGCTGTGGGGATGTTTTGCAGTGGCAGGGACTGGGAGACTAGTCTGGATCGAGGGAAAGATGAACGGAGCAAAGTACAGAGAGATCCTTGATTTAAAAACCTACTCCGGAGCGCTCAGGACCTCAGACTGGGGCGAAGGTTCACCTTCCAACAGGACAACGACCCTTAGCTCACAGCCAAGACGATGCAGGCGTGGCTTCGGGACGAGTCTCAGAATGTCCTTGAGTGGACCAGCCAGAGCCCGCACTTGAACCCGATTGAACATTTCTGGAGAGACCTGAAAAATGCTGTGCAGCGACGCTCCCCATCTAACCTGACAGAGCTTGAGAGGATCTGCAGAGAAGAATGGGAGAAACTCCCCAAATACAGGTGTGCCAAGCTTGTAGCGTCATACCCAAGAAGACTCGGGGCTGTAATCACTGCCAAAGGTGCTTCAACAAAGTACTGACAAAAGGGTCTGAATACTTATGTAAATGTGATATTTCAGTTTTTTGTTTATACATTTGCACAAAATTCCCAAAACCTGTATTTTTTTTTTGCTTTGTCACTATGGGGTATTGTGTGTAGATTTATGAGGGGGTGGAAAAACGATTTAATCAATTTTCAAATAAGGCTGTATCGTAATGATATGTGGGAAAATTCAAGGGGTCTGAATATTTTGGAAGTAATTTACAGTGATACAAGAGTTGTGAAACACATATTAAACACAAACACACTGCAATGTTATTGCTTATAGTATGTGTTATTATTATTGAAAAAAGACCATAGACAAGGATTCTAATTCTTAAACTGATCTGGGCAGTAATAGAGAAATGTGGATTAGAGTAGTGCTAGCATAGCAATTCAAGCAGAAAGGGACTGGCAACCAAGCGTTCATTATATACTGGCAACTCCCAGGTAATTGGTAGTCATGGAAATGGTGGCAGTACATGCAATATATTTTGGGGGGAAATATTGATGCTGATGTGTAACGGTCCTCTTGTATTTCTTGCATGATGGGAGTTTTGAAATGTAGTGATTTTGGGGACACCGCTGTTATTTAGCTAAAGGCCAGACTCAAAAGTATATTTTGTTGCTCTTAATATGCTATAAAACATTGTGAACGTGTTTTGGTAAAAGTGTAAGCAAATGTAACTTTTTTTCATGTGTGGGGTTGTATTGTTCTGCTTGAGTACCGGAAATCCCCGGAAGTCCCCAAAAGGATATTAAAACAAGGAGAATTCTCCTTCTTGAAGACCTTTCCCACATCCCAATGAGGACAAAGGCTTTTTTAAGCCTAGTTGTTAGGTTTAGGGTTACAATTAGGGTTAGGGGTTTAGGGTTAGGGAAAACATGATTTTGAATGGAAATCAATTATTGGTGTGGGTGTACAGTAAGCCTATATAACCTCATGTGTATGTGTCCAGCTATTGTAGATCTTCATGAGTGTTTGTGTGCTCATGTTTTCTTTGTGTGTGCAGATTCCCATCTGTTTCCTCTGTCTGAGCCCTCAGGCTTACGTGTGCCATGCCATTGTATTAAGCGTGCAGGCCCCATATTCTTACCCACAAGGCAATTCAACAGAATGATGCTGAGACTCCCATTTTTCACTTTAACACTCTGCCAAACAAAAAACATTGATTGCAAAGTTAAGCAAACAATGCAGCTATATGCACAAGGACAACTTTGAACAATTTCCACAGAAAATTGTTCAAAAAACACTTACTCGAAGAACATTGCAGATGTAAGGTTTGATAGCAGAATGACAGTCAAATCTCCCTCACGTTTTCACGAAACTTGGTGAAATATCTACTCTGAGTTAAGAGGCAAAGATGTCAGCAGGAAGAATGGGGTGTCAGCTATGCTATGACACCTTGAGTTTGAAAAAAATCTATGTGGGTTATTGAACTACAGTAAGTGAAGTGGATTTATACCCGGTAACAGAATGACATTATGGGTCCCTGATCTGTACTATACAGAAATACATCATTGTGCATCTCATTCTCTTCATGGTGATGTATACTGAATAGGTACACAAAGGTAGAAAATGTTTTCTATCCTTCTTTGCATCTTTGGGGATTATTCTAATGAGCTCCGTTCTCAAACAAGACCAAGTTCTGTAGGTCCAGAGCAGAACCAAGTCTTTACAACTACTTTTTAACATCCATGGGAGTCCACTGTCAGTCGGTGCGCAATGGGTCAGAGGGTTTGTTACAGTAAATGGAAAGAGGGTAGGTGTCAGTAAGAGCCGGGAGAGGTGACATTAACTAGAGAGACCGGGAGAGAGAGGGAGAGGGTTGTCCAGATTGATTTCACACTCTTGCTTTGACCACCACGCGACAGAAAGCGAATTAAATAAATGAGCTGAGCATAACAGTAGACCAGTGGAAGGGAGGACAGTAGCAGGTGACCCAACTGTGGTTTGGGACTACTACGAATTCCCATTGTAGCCAATTCAGTTGCAGTCATTCTGTTACCAATTTGCTAACAGAATTAGGCATTTTAATTCCTTAATACATCATAAACCCAAGTGTTATCAGTAAAAACACAAACTAATTGGTAGGTCTACCTCTTACTTGTTACTTCTGTGAACTTTTATTATTCTCCCCCATGAGGGAGAGAAATGAGAAAATATCAAGAATGACAAGACACTAGGCAATTTTTTTTATTTTTTATATATATTTAAATGTTATTAGTTGTCAGGGGTTTTCAACATGATTGTGTTTTGATGTATTTCTAATACCTTTTAAGACATTTTCTGGTAGATGTTTTCTAAGACCTCTTTTCCATCTGACTAGAAATCAAAGCCTTTGCTTATTCCACATTTTTGGGGTGGAACATTTTGGGGAAATGTATATATGCCTTGATTAAAAAAAATACACTCCTAGCTTTAATTTGACACCAAATTTGATGCACTCCTATGAACTTCACATGTTAGTGCTCATGGTGCTTTTTACACGGAAACACCCCCACTAACAACAATGGTTAGTAGAGAGCAGGTGGGCTCCTGCCAGATGACCCAGTGACTCAGGCCTGCATGCCTGTGGAGGGTGCTAATCCCAGTGCCAGCCCAGCTCCTTGGCGTGCCAGGCCCAGGCCACAGTCTCTCACTGGCCTTAGCCCCATACCTAGCCTCGTTTCCCAGGCTTCCTCACATTCAAGTGAGGAACGAGAATTGGAAGGATGACATGGCAGGACTAAAGACCCACAATGTTACCAACAGGGCTCCACAATGATAGCTACTGTATTTTTCCCATAGTTCCCTCTGGTGTAAGGTAATACGTTGGAGAAGCTATTGCCCTCAGTGTCGGCAACAGGCATGGGTTCCGGTGGAGTTTCTTTGCTTCAATGCTCAGTTTAGCATTTTTCTGAAGGATGGTTTAGCCTGGAAGTTGTATTAACACCTTAGTGTTAATACAAGTGCTAGTAATATAGTCGTGGCTTGGTACAGTTACCCTCAGCTAGAGAAAGAGTTGCTCAATTACTGAGTGGTGTGCCGGTATGGGAATTTGTGTTATGTTTGTAATGTTTAATGGTTCAGCTTTAGAAACAGGTCATTGAGACACGCATCTTGTAGTGAGGCCTTGTTTGTTATTCTGGCTTTATGTGCAATAGATATTTGGACATGAGTTACCCCCCCCCCCCCCCCCCCCCCCCCCAGCGAGCTCAGAACACAACTCAGTAAAGTTGTAGTTCAACACTGGTTATGAATTAGTTTAGAGTTTTCTTAACAAGGTAGGTGTCGGGTAGGGATCGGCCATTTTGTTGTGTCAGTATGAATGCCTCTTTGGTCCAAGTCTGTTTCTTGCTAATGTCTTTCTTTTTTCCCCTTTTTTTTTTTTTTAGCCGTGTCATACACAAGAGATCCATTCCATGTTAATATTCTTTCCAGAGTTCTTTGGCATTTTTTGTTATTCCTTTTACAAGTAAATTAAACATAATGATCGTGAGGAGTTGATCCAGCATCCATACGAAGGTATTTTCATTTGAATGAATTCACCGGTAATAAAGAGGTTTTGCAAGAGTGGTCACTGCCTTTCACTGATTTTAAAAAGGTTAATAGTTGTACTATCCCATCCCAAATCCCCAGTGGGAGAGATAAAGGTGTTACTGAAAAGCTAACATTGAGAGTTGTTCAAAAAGATCACCCCCCCCCCCCCCCTCTCTTTTTTTCCCAGCATTCCCCTTCCCCACACTGTTGGTTGAGAGTGTCTGCTGCAGGAATGCTGTGCTGTCAGCTGTCCCCTGGCTACCCGATATAGCCTCCTACACCCACTCCTTCTCCTCCTTCTCTCCCCCTCCTCCAACCCGGTCTAAAATTGGACATCAATGGCAGTAGAGGGTGATTTGGGGGGTAGACACCTGCTGCGGAAGAGTCTCCTCTTCCAGCTTTAAATCAAATTACGTTGGGCCTGAGCATTCTTCAGTCTCTCCATGTCGCTCTCACGATCTCCCACTCCACTCCAGTTCATGGAAAACGGCACATGCTGTGTTTTGATCTATTTCTTAAGCCCGTCGATAAACGCAAAAACCGATTGGTCTTCACAACTTCCAGCGGCTTCACTCTAGGTTCGGTCCTTCCCGCAGACTCTGTGTTCTCTGCGTTGTATCGCCTCAGCAGCTTCTGCATCACATTGTCATGTGTTCAAAATAGTATCCCATTTACTATGTATTCTTCAAAATGTGTTAAAGCTATATCACAGTCTTAGAAAAATAGGTAAATCCCGTACTCATAAATGAATGGGAATACTGTATCATTTACCCCGTGCTTTTTTTTTTTGTCTCAATGATTTATATTTTTCGACAATAAAAATGGCCACTCCTATCAGTGGGTGTTCTGGTCAGTGGGTGGGCTCGCCCCGAGACACCGGCAGGGCGCAGCCCTCGGCCGAAGGGATTGTCCATGGGCGAGAAGGACCGAGCCCCGCCCAACGCCCGGGCGGGCACGGAATGAGCGCACCCATAACCACCAGTACCAGCGTTTACAGCGAGAAAACAAAATATGAATAACGAAGCAAAGCATACAATAATCACATCCATCCTCACCCCTGATTGGAGGTCCTCAAACATTTATACTGTGTATGTATTAATTCCAACCTTCAGACAGATGCAGATCAACCCATATTTCCAAGTAAATGGTCCTTCTAGCAATTTTCTCTTTCAATACATCCCTCCATTCTCTACCACGGTGTCTCACTAGGAACTTGAATCTCCCCATCTGCAACATTTCTGCCGAAATTGCAACAAAAATAACTGACCCATGACCTTTACCCAAGAGCACAATGATATTTCCTTTTGACTGACTGTGGTCCTTCAAATCCCCCAACAATACAGTTGGCAGGTCCAACCACAACCATTCCTGGGCCTGATTCCAAAAACAAGCCAACGATGGACAGTACCAAGAGGGATGATCTATTGATTCTGTTTCTGCGTGGCAGAGTCTGCACCGCTCTGACTGTTCAATGCCCCATACACTGAGCATTCTTTTTATAGCGAGGATTTTACATAATAGCTTCAATTGAAAAGAACGAATTGATGCTGTTTTGTATATCAGTTCATAAACCTAAATCTTTGTGTAATAACGTTCATACCGAAGGGGTGGTTGTTGTACGTGTAGTTTTAGCTTGAAAGTCTGTTATACTGTTCTACATTGGTTATGACAGATGGTGTCTCATTTATATCAGATCATTGTGTACTGCAGCTTTCAAGTTGAGTATTTTTCTAGAATTTGAAGTAACCAAAGTAGGATCAGTAGTATCTTAGATATGTTGACCCATGACCCCTGAAAAGACACACATGGCCTGTTAAAGGCCTTTCATAAGTGAAGCATACTGGATTTTGGCCAAAAATATTATGAAGTATTCTAACACACACTCTCTCTCGCTCTCTCAGACCTTCACCGCCTGGTGCAACTCTCACCTGCGTAAAGCGGGCACACAGATTGAGAACATTGAGGAGGACTTCAGGAATGGGCTCAAACTCATGTTGCTGTTGGAGGTCATCTCAGGTAGTTGGAGCCTACAGGCAGAGGGCTCAATTACTGTGGAACATTGACGTTTCACTCCTTTCTGCATGGTGAAATGTCTAAATACATTTCACAATTTCCATTCACTTACATTA
This sequence comes from Salvelinus fontinalis, assembly GCF_029448725.1. Classification (NCBI taxonomy): domain Eukaryota; kingdom Metazoa; phylum Chordata; class Actinopteri; order Salmoniformes; family Salmonidae; genus Salvelinus; species Salvelinus fontinalis. The sequence goes on along the minus strand of NC_074677.1, from coordinate 54,654,461 downwards.
ACGCTAACTAATGTGTCCTTGTTGTGTGTTTGTGAATGTGCAGGTGAAAGGCTTCCCAAGCCGGACAAAGGCAAAATGCGTTTCCACAAAATCGCCAACGTGAACAAGGCCCTGGATTTCATCTGCAGCAAGGGAGTCAAGCTGGTGTCCATCGGTGCTGAGGGTGAGACTCGCCCCCCGAAACCCTTATCTTCTCATAGTACTCTTCTACTTCCTGCAAATGTATTTCCACATCTTATGTCTCTATCGTCCGATCTAACTGACCCTTGACCTCGGCAGAGATTGTGGATGGTAATGTGAAGATGACCCTGGGGATGATCTGGACCATCATTCTGCGTTTCGCCATCCAGGACATCTCTGTAGAGGGTGAGCACTCTTCAAAGACACAAAGCCAAAACCCTCTGAGCACCTTACAATTCGTCATTCATATATGTGACACATGCAATAGGCATTTCTCATGCTTAGGGTTATTTCTATGCTATAAAGAGATTTTTTAAAATGTAAATAAAAAAATCCTACCTTACATCATTGTGTGTGTTCAGAGACCTCTGCTAAGGAGGGTCTGTTGCTGTGGTGCCAGAGGAAGACTGCCCCCTACAGGAATGTCAATGTGCAGAACTTCCACATCAGGTGAGCAGCCACTACTTTGTTCTGGTCACATAGCTGGCTCACAACATGTCACATACATTCTGGAGTCACTGATATGTGTTTTAGTCATGGTTTAAATCTGGAATGTTCTGAATCTGCGCAGTTGTTAGAGGAGATTCTTCATCTCACTGTTACACTTTCACATTTTCTCCTCTCTCCTTCAAACATCCTGTGTTTACCTCCTGTCACAGATCCTATGCATTCATCTCTTTTTGTTCCTCCTTTTCGTCTTTGATTGATTTGTATATCATTCTCTCCATCTATCTCTCTCCCTGGGTCTGTGTCTCAGTTGGAAGGATGGCCTGGCACTGTGTGCCCTCATCCACAGACACAGACCTGACCTCATTGACTACTCCAAACTGCGCAAGGTGCTGTCACTCGTCCCACCCACATCCCTGCATGATTGGTCCGCACCTCTCTGGTCCACACTCAGCCAGTCTCTCCACTTGCCCACACAAACATCACTCAAACAGCCCGCACCATTGTCCACGCCCGTAGTCTGAACCTTTGTAATGTATTTCTTGGTCATTTTGATTCTTCTAAAAGCTCTTTGTTCTCTAAATGAACAGTGGTGAGGATGGAGGAACTGGCATAGACAACTGAACTGTGCTTTGGCTAACATTACTGACGGACCGATTCTGTTAAGGCACTGGTTTGAAGTAACAATCGAATACCTGTTCGAGTTGGTTCAGTTTTACTATTCTTTAAAACAGTGCATGTTTTATATGAATTGACACAACAACAAAGACCTTAAAATGATCCAGCGTCATCTTCCTAAGGAGAGAATGACTAAAATGGCAATAATGCATGGAGTGGCTTCAGACGTGATTACAATGTGATGGACTATCATGATAACTAATTCAAAATCTTAGTTATATTATCTTTAAACGTCATGAAACAAAAAAAAAACAAGGACCAAGGCACCATTCATATAATCAAACGGCTTATCATTACAATTTATTATGTTCAACGCAACAAAGATTTGAAAACTCGTTTGACACGTTTCGTCAGGGGGTACAATGATACAACGTCTTCTTTTAAACAGACTGTGTTCCAAACAGTATTTCTGACATGGTGAATGGAAAGCGAGCTGCCAACGTAGTTCAGAATGGCTATGAGTGCATCCTGTCTGCTTTAACTGTTACTGGTCTTTAGCCTCTTACTCACCGAGTACTGTGTTTTGTGTGTGTGCACCTGTAGGATGACCCCATGGGCAATCTCAACACTGCCTTCGAGGTGGCAGAGAAGTACCTGGACATCCCCAAGATGTTGGATGCAGAAGGTAAACAACCTTTCTTACAGGACTCCAAGAATCTAAGTTATACAGTGCATTCGGAATGTATTCAGACCCCTTGACTTTTTAAACGTTTTTGTTACGTTACGGCCTTATACATTTCCCTCATCAATCTGCACACCATACCCCATAATGACAAAGCGAAAACAGCTTTTTAGAAATTTTAGCAAATATATATATTTTTTAAACAACACAAAAACGTATTTTTCATAAGTATTCAGACCCTTTGCTATGAGACTTGAAAAATTGAGCTCTGGTGCATTCTGTTTCCATTGATCATCCTTGACATGTTTGTACAACTTGATTGGAGTCCACCTGCGGTAAATTCAATTGATTGGACATTATTTGGAAAGGGGCACACCTGTCTACATAACGTCCCACAGTTTACAGTGCATGTCAGAGCAAAAACCAAGCCATGAGGTTGAAGGAATTGTCCTTAGAGCTCTGAGACAGAATTGTCTCAAGGCACGGATCTGGGGAAGGGAAATGAAAAATGTCAGCATTAAAGGCCCCAAGAACACATCATTCTTAAATGGAAGAAGTTTGGAAGCACCAAGTGTCTTTCAAGAGCTGGGCCACCCGGCCAAACTGAGCAATCGGGGGGAGAAGGGCCTTGGTCAGTGAGGTGACCAAGAAACCAATGGTCACTCTGACAGAGCTCCAGAGTTCCTCTATGGAGATAGGTGAACCTTCCAGAAGAACAACCGTCTCTGCAGAACTCCACGAATCAGGCCTTTATGGTAGAGTGGCCACTCTTCAGTAAAAAGCATATGACAGCCTGCTTGGAGTTTGCCAAAAGGCACCTAAAGACTCTCAGACCATGGAAAAACAAGATTCTCTGTTCTGATGAAACCAATAATGAACTCTTTGGCCTGAATGCCAAGTGTCACGCCTGGAGGAAACCTGGCACAATCCCTATGTTGAAACATGGTGGTGGCAGAATCATGTTGTGGGGATGTTTTTCAGAAGCAGGGACTTGGGAGACTAGTCAGGATCGAGGGGAAAGATGAACGGAGCAAGGTACAGAGATCCTTGATGAAAACCTGCTCAAGACCTCAGACTGGGGCGAAGGTTCACTTTCCAACAGGACAACGACCCTAAGTACACAGCCAAGACAACGCAGGAGTGGCTTCGGGACAAGTCTCTGAATGTCCTTGAGTGGCCCAGCCAGAGCCCGGAGTTGATCCCGATCAAACATCTATGGAGAGACCTGAAAATAGCTGAGCAGCGACGCTCACCATCCAACCTGACAGAGCTTGAGAGGATCTGCAGAGAACAATGGGAGAAACACCCCAAATACAGGTGTGCCAAGCTTGTAGCGTCATACTCAAGACTTGAGGCTGTAATCACTGCCAAAGGTGCTTCAACAAAGTACTGAGTAAAGGGTGATATTTCTTTTCTTTTTTTTCTACAGTTGCAAAAATTTCTAAACCTGTTTTTGCTTTGTCATTATTGGAAATTGTGTGTAGATTGATTTTAGAATAAAATCTCCAATTTTAGAATAAGGCTGTAACCTAACAAAATGTGGGAAAAGTCAAGGGGTCTGAATAGTTTCCAAATGCACTGTATCATTATTAAGGTGGATCTTAGCTGCTGACAAAAAGCACACGTTTTCATAAGCGCTCATATTGTCTGAACCAAAATGAGAAACAAATGTTTTCTCTGGATATCTATGGCAATAATTTAGACTTTTTCTTCCCATTTGAGATATTGTGAACACCCCAAAGCCCGACGAGAAGGCCATCATGACCTATGTGTCCTGCTTCTATCATGCCTTCGCTGGAGCCGAGCAGGTGAGGTTTTCCCAAGAAATTACTGGGAGTTTATATATGGAGTGTGCAACTCACTTAATTTTTTTTATAGTTTGAGGTTTCCTCACTGACCACCACTACGTAGCCTTTCCCCTTAGAGATCCAGCCTGGACATCCTCCCTGACCTCTGTTCTTGTGTCCTAGGCTGAGACGGCTGCCAACAGGATCTGCAAGGTGCTGGCTGTCAACCAGGAGAACGAGAAGCTCATGGAGGAGTATGAGACGCTGGCCAGTGAGGTGGGTGGGCAGCCTTTTTAGTTTGGCCTGTTCTCGGTCCATTCCAAATAATGTCTTTGTGTTAAGATGGCTTCAGTGGATGCATCTCGGTACTACCCTCTCCTCCTTAGCTGCTGGAGTGGATCCGTCGCACCATCCCCTGGCTGGAGAACCGTGTGGCCGAGCAGACCATGCGCGCCATGCAGCAGAAGCTGGAGGACTTCCGTGACTACCGTCGCGTCCACAAGCCTCCCAAGGTGCAGGAGAAGTGTCAGCTGGAGATTAACTTCAACACCCTGCAGACCAAGCTGAGGCTGAGCAACAGGCCCGCCTTCATGCCCTCTGAGGGCAAGATGGTGTCGGTACGTCCCCCCCCCCCAGCCACCCCTCCCGTTAACTCGCCCTTTCACTCTCATAACAGTCATCTGGTCCCTTGTCTGTCGTGTTCTCATTCACTGAGCCCCTGGTTTGTTTCGGACTTGTCTCCCCTCAGGACATTGCCAATGCCTGGAAGGGTCTGGAGCAGGTAGAGAAGGGCTATGAGGAGTGGCTGCTCACTGAGATCCGCCGCCTGGAGAGGTTGGACCATCTGGCTGAGAAGTTCAAGCAGAAGAGTTCCCTGCATGAGTCCTGGACCTCAGGTATGGGGATGGAAATGGAAAGAGCAGAGGGGAGATTCTCTATCTCGCATCAAGTGGAGGGTTTGTGTTTTTTTTAGGTTGTAAAATACCTGCTCTGAACTTTGTGTAATTGGTGTAAACGGATTTCTACTTGCGTTTTAGTCAGTGTGTGTGTGTGTCTCTCTCTGTGACCTTCAGGTAAGGTGGAGCTGCTGTCGATGAAGGACTATGAGTCTGCCTCACTGATGGAGATCCGTGCCCTGATGAGGAAGCACGAGGCGTTTGAGAGCGACCTGGCCGCCCACCAGGACAGAGTGGAGCAGATTGCTGCCATCGCCCAGGAGCTCAAGTAAGAAAGAGCGAGAGAGGGAGGGAAAAGAGAGCCACTGAGAGACAGACAGACTGAAAAAAATGATAAAGATGGGGGGAGAGAGTGAGTGTGTGAGAGAAAAGGAAGAAAATCCCCCTTCCTCTTTTGGTCTGAAATTACTCCGATGCTAGCTCATAATCTCATATACTTCATGTCCTAGTGAGCTGGACTATCATGACGCTGTCACCATCAACGCCCGCTGCCAGGGTATTTGTGACCAGTGGGACAACCTGGGCACCTTGACCCAGAAGAGGAGAGACTCACTGGAGGTACCCTGGAGACACAGGCATTACCCTATTTCTCACCTCCACATAACACTGTGCATACCTACCCTCTATATAACCTACCTTACTTCCAGTAAATAGGCTTCGGAAGTTTTTATTAAAAAAAATAAAAAATATTCAGCCTCCATACAATTCTGGGATGACCTCAATTACCAGGTTTTAACACCGACTGGCTTGTGTGTTTTTTTAGCGTGTGGAGAAGCTGTGGGAGACCATCGACCAGCTGTACCTGGAGTTCGCCAAGAGAGCAGCCCCCTTCAACAACTGGATGGACGGAGCCATGGAGGACTTACAGGACATGTTCATTGTGCACAGTATTGAGGAGATCCAGGTAGGAGGCAGAGAGATGGAGGGGGCATGATAGGTGGGGGGGGGGGGGGGGTGTCCTTGTTACATCCATTTATCATTCCTTTCCTCTTCATCATTCCCTTTGCTCCTCCTCAGAGTCTGATCACAGCCCATGACCAGTTCAAGGCCACGCTGCCAGAGGCTGATAAGGAGCGCGTTGCAACCATGGGAATCCAGAGTGAGATCGTGAAGATCGCTCAGACCTACGGCATCAAGCTGTCAGGAGTCAACCCCTACACCAACCTTTCCCCCCAGGACATCACCGACAAATGGGATGCTGTGAGTACATGTCCATCTCTTTTGATATTGTCTGCTCAGGGAGCGCGATTGACCCCTCTCGTTCTAGAGACGAGCATTAAGCAAACTCAATGCAACGATTCTTTGGTTATCATTCAAACTTCAACACTGATCCATCAGGGTGCGTCAAGCTCCAGGTCCAGTCATCGATTGTTGTCCGTCAACGTTGCCTCTCCTTTATCTGCCGTGTGTAGGTGAAACACCTGGTGCCCCTCAGGGATCAGATGCTGCAGGAGGAGGTGGCCAGGCAGCAGTCCAACGAGAGGCTGAGGCGCCAGTTCGCTGCCCAGGCCAACATCATCGGACCCTGGATCCAGACCAAGATGGAGGTAACCAATACCCCACAGCTCAAACTCACGTCTTCATTAGATTATTCCAGATCTGTTTTATGAGTGTTCGAGCATATCCTCTCAAGACCAAGTCAACGAATCCTGTATTAACACACCTTTTATGTGATGTTTGGTTTGATCCTATGGAACCCATGACTCCCTTTTAAAACAGTTGCTATCCTGGCTGAATAAATCAAATGAAATGAATGAATGGTGATGAATAGTCATTGTACTCTAACAGCCCCTCTTTCCTCCTGTAGGAGATCAGCCACGTGTCTGTGGACATCGCCGGCTCCCTGGAGGAACAGATGAGCAACCTGAAGCAGTACGAGCAGAACATCATCAACTACAAGTGCAACATCGACAAGCTGGAGGGAGACCACCAGCTCAGCCAGGAGTCCCTCATCTTTGACAACAAGCACACCAACTACACCATGGAGGTACTGCCACGGGTTCTCATCTTTATGCCCCCCTCTCCCCACCTTCTCTTCTCTCCCCCCTATCTTCCCCCCACTCTCTCTCTCTCCTCTGTATTGTAGAAGTCTTCAGTCTCCTCTGTGAAGTCTTCAGATTCTAATCCTGTGTTCTCCTCCTCTCAGCATGTGCGTGTGGGCTGGGAGCAGCTCCTGACCACCATCGCCCGCACCATCAACGAGGTGGAGAACCAGATCCTGACCCGAGATGCCAAGGGCATCAGCCAGGAGCAGCTCAACGAGTTCAGAGCCTCCTTCAACCACTTTGACAGGGTAAGATCGAGCTTGAGCTAGGTATCGGTTACGTTTAATGTTACATCCCTTTCCTGCCCATGTGGCTTAGTGATCTTTGTTTTTCCTTGTGTAGAAGAGAAATGGTATGATGGACCCAGACGACTTCCGTGCCTGTCTCATCTCCATGGGCTACGATCTGGTGAGTCGGACTGCTTCAGTCAGACCAGTTTTCAGACCAGTTTTGACAACTTAGCGACTTTGTCGCTATATTTAGCAAGTTTTCAGACCCTCTCCAGTGACTTTTTGGTAAATGATTATAGCGACTAATTCTTCTACTTTTCAGGCTGCGGGGGGTTTTGACACGGAGGGGTTTCTATGGTTTTGACAGCATTTAGAGACCTTTTTCCACTAAATTCTGCCGCAAGTGAGTGGGAGAAGCTGTCTGCAACAGAAGTTACAGCAACGGCATACACATTGGCAGAGAAGCACAAATGGAGGGGGTGTGGAGCGGGAGAGGGGGGCGAAAAACGCTATACCAGGCAGAGGAGAGGGGCTGAAAACGCTATGCCGGGGACCACAGCTTTTACAAGGCAAATTAGTGCCGTGACTTTATCTAGAGACAAATCAAGGAGCCAATAGCCAAATTGTTGGCAACACTGTTCAGGACCCAGTCATTTGAGGCAATGGACAATGGCAATGGTTTCTCTGTGTGAGTAATTATTTGTTGTACTTATATAATAACTTCTTCCTTCCCCGCTCTTTCTCTCTCTCTCTCTCTCTCTCTGTCCCCCAGGGTGAGGTGGAGTTTGCCCGCATCATGACGCTGGTGGATTCCAACAACACAGGTGTGGTGACCTTCCAGGCCTTCATCGACTTCATGACCCGCGAGACGGCCGAGACGGACACCGCCGATCAGGTCATGGCCTCATTCAAGATTCTGGCCTCCGACAAGGTGAGTTGGGCGGCACCATTATTGCACCTATTCTTCCGCGAAGTCTGCCACACGGAGCCACTGATTTTGGTTGTGTTGAGATGTCGGTGGTGGAACCCTTGATAACCCTTGTTGACCTGTGTCCTCCCCTCCCAGACATACATCACAGTGGAAGAACTGCGCAGGGAGCTGCCCCCAGAGCAGGCCGACTACTGCATCAGCCGCATGACCAGTTACATCGGCAGCGGCGCACCCCCAGGCGCCCTGGACTACATCTCCTTCTCCAGTGCCCTGTACGGAGAGAGCGACTTATAAACACAACCCAGACACCCTACTGTTCTGTTCCCCTTAACCTGTCCCATCCATACCCACATACTGTACACCCACCCAACTCCAAGGCCACCCACACAACTCACTGGGAGGCTTTGCTCCGATGCCCTGAACTTCATTAGTAACCGTCATGTCAACCAAGAACCCTTGAGAGAGCAAATATGAACTTTCACAATATCAGGATTCCTATATTCATCACTGTCTGCAGTTTGTGATTCGCAATGTTTGGCCCAGCAAGGCCACTGTAGACTGTGAGTAGTTAAACTAAGGCACTTGTATCAGGACCTTTTTAAAAAGTGCTTCTTCTTCTCATTGACTAAGGCACTAGGAGCAAAGCCACCCTCATACTCACTCAGGCGACTTTTGTTTTGGAGAAGGAAAAAAAATAAAGTACTTTAAGGAAGGAACTTGGTGTCAGATGTCGCTGATGCATGCTATTTTTGTGTCACTAGTTCCATCCAACTCTCCTGTCCTACTGAGCTGTGAGGTCAATGTCAGGCGTGGGGTCAAATCACTACATCCAATTTCACTACTTGCAGGTGTGAAGTATCTTAGGGTATAGTCCAGGATGTTTGTGTGTGGGAGAACTGACTGTAGGGGGGGAATACAAGTATAAGGAGTCTGACAGGAGGAGGGATAACGTCCTGCAGTAGATATCATTGTTCTTCCTCCACTGGTCAAGTCTAACTGTAGTGAAGGCTTTAGGAGAGCTCTTAAGTTAAGGTTCAGCGTAAACTAGAACATGACTGTATTAGGAAGTGGCAGGATATAGAGGGACAATGAGATAAAGCTCTTTTATTTAACCAGGCAAGTCAGTTAAGAAAACAAATTCTTATCTACAATGACGGCCTAGGAACAGTGGGTTAACTGCCTTGTTCAGGGGCAGAATGACAGATTTTTACTTTGTCATATCGGGGATTCAATCTAGCAACCTTTCGGTTACTGGCCCAACGCTCTAACCACTAGACTACCTGCCGCCCCATGCATGTGCATTGGAATTTCCTCGGTTAGTGTCATTTGCATTGTATGATGAGGATGAGGTGCAGGAAGTTGGAGAGTTTTACAGGTGGATAGTAGAAAGGCATCTCAGACACTCAACTGAATAAAGTGCCCGAGTTCAACTGTCCTCATGTACTGTTTTTGTTAGTTGCGTTTAGCCTAAGTTTGCCCATAATCTCCCAATCTTTTGTCTTTAACAGTTACTCCTGACAATACTTAGTGGTACTCTTTGAATCTGTGGTACAACAGCTTACAGGCCCCTCAAAGGTTTAAACAGGAGCATTTGGTTCTGAAGATCTCATCCATGTCCTCCACCCACAATATGACAAGCGGATACATTTAGTTATAAATACACTTGAGTTTATTTAATTGACCTTTTTATTTATTCCTTGTATGTGTCCGTCTTTTACGCTTTAATGACAAAACAAAGTCTTCAATCTTTAAACAAAAATAAGTAAGATGACTGCTTTAAGCACATTGGGACAAAGGTGTATCTGCAGTGCAAAGTATATATAGTACATGTACCATATAAAAATACTTGCTTAACAACCACAAGCTTTGATGCAGACAAGTCTGCAAATATTCTAGATTTCTGTAGTATTTATTTCAATGACAACCCATGCTATGCACACATTCACAAGCATTCGGGCGTGCGCACACAACAGTAACTCACTAAATGTAGTAAGTCTTTAGCAAAAACAGGTCCAATTACCACAACATTTCTGTAAATAAGATAATCAATTGATATTACTTTCGCAAAACTGACTTAACTCCGTTTTTTTTTTAATGCACTTGGAATAACACCACCGAAGGAAATAATATCAATGACCACTGAAATTTGCTTCACATAACACTGCTAGAAAAAAACTAAGTACAACACAGCCACAAGAACAGCTGGAGTTAACCTTGCCGATCCACTGAAAGAAGACATATAAAAATGTGCCAAAGCATATGAACGAGGAAATACATCTCAAAAAAGGCAAACTAGTTATTTTGTTGCTTGAACCCACGGCAAGCATTACAATCTATGGCCTCAATCCATGTAACAACTCTCCTTAGTCATGTAACAATAATCCTTAATCATTGGCTTTCTGTCCAGTGTCCATTGTAGACCGCTCAGCAAGGTTATTATAGGAAACAAAAGCTGAAATAAAACTTTCGTAGACTGAAATAAAATAATTAACAAACCCATTTGAAAAACTAAAACTATCTTTGACTCAAATGTACTAAAATAAAAATCAAATGTTCAGTTTGAGTTTTTTTTAATCTTCTAAACTTTGGACAACAATCAAATGAGTGTTTTCAAGCTTCTGAACTTGGCAGGTGAGTTAGTGAGGTTTCAAATAGGCATAGCTTGTTTATCACGAACTACCAAGGAAGAAATCTGGTACTTTCTGTCCCTAACACGAAAACAGAAAATAAATCATATCAAACTAAATAAAAACTAGTAAATCAGGTCTGAAAACTAACTGAACTTCAAACAAAAATCAAAAAACTAATAAAAATACACTATAAAAACACAAAACTATAATAACCTTGGTGCCCAGGAAGCTCAGAGTGAGTGACCATGTCTGGCTTGGTTTCTATGTGGCGATCTTGTTGTAGCCAAACAGCCCCACTGGCAGGTACTTCACATGGGTGGGCCACTGGGCAGCCAGCTGGAAGAACTTCACATCAGTCCACTCCACGCCGTCCACAGACACTGAAAAATATCCTATAGTTTCATGACTCCCATCGACAAACACCTCAAAATAAAACAACCATGTTGAACCTGACTGAATCGCGTTCAATCCCACTGGGCACAAACTGGTTGAATCAACATTGTTTCAAATTCATTTGTCAATGTATTGTGACGTGGAATCTACGTGGGAAAATACATTGGATTTGAGAAACTTGTTTTGAGGGAGAAATTTCAACTACAAGATTATGTCATCAATGATACTATTTAGGTCTACAGTATATCTAGTATTTCCGAAGTCAACAGCTATTGTTTCAATTCAACCCAGGGTTCAACTTAAAATAGACAACACATAGGTCTAGGGCTTCAAGCTTTAGTTGATTTCAAATTGAATCTTCAAGTTGTCTACAAATTAATAAGTGAGCTTCCCGTCTCCATCTCAACCAAAAATCTAAGTTAAAGAATAGGACTAAATCAAACTTTATTTAAAGTGCATTTAAAATTTGATTTAGTCCTATTCTTTAACTTAGATTTTTGATTCAGATGGAGACATGAATTCAACATATTAATGATTACTTTGTAGACAAACTGGAATTAAAGCCGGATTAAATCAGTGGCACAAAATATACATCTCCTTCAAATGTTGATATTTGGTTGTGTCGACAACTAAAACACAATTCAATGACACTTTTACAACAGAGTAAAAAACCCATCTTAGAAACTAACGTAACAGTATTTATTCAACCTTAAAATCCATGGCCACATTGAGGTTATTGTAACTATAAATGTATTCTGTAATCGTAGAAAGCGTGCATGGTCAAGATAGCATGCAAAGGTCGCAGGTCGGTGGAGATCATCACAATTGCTTTTATACATCTGCACAGCATCTCTTAATAGCATTGATTACTTGCACTATGTGCCATCAATGTATTCTCAACTGCAATCCAGGTTATTTGGTTGTGCTATTAGATGAAGCACAGTGATAACTCACTCGGTTGAAGAATAAATAAATATCTGACATTGTATTCCCATTTGTGCTTTTAGATTATTAATAACACATTCATAGTGATAACACATTCATAGTGATAACACATTGATCGTGATAACACATTTGGGAATTCAACAAACTTCTAGCTGTCTTTTTTTGAGTGGGTGAATAAAAAGGGTTGAAATCTCATTGATCAACAGCTCGACCAAATATGACCCACATGTCCACGTTGAAATGACCTGGTGTGCCCGGTGGGGTGTACCTTTTAGGCTGCTCTGCTGCTGCTTGGTAGAACAGATGAGTCTGGTGATGCCCTCAACCACCTGGCTTTTAGAGTCTACATCCCTCTCTTTGGGCTTCTTCCCCAGGAATATGGTGGAGACTGTGGATACGGAGGAGATGAGCACACAGAGGAGGGTTCAAACCAAAACCAAAACACTTAACAGCACGCATCCATTGCGTACTTCTCCTTCCAGTTAGTACATTTACTTTGTAAAAACTATCTCTACCCCAAATTAGTTGATTGACAAACTGCATGTGCTGGACAGTCCACTATCCTCCTCACCTTTCTTGTTCTTCTCCTTGGTGACCACAGTCATAGCCATGGTGTTGGCCTGGGGCTGGTTCTCAGTGGAGCCCCCTCCTGGCAGCCTGCTGACCTGCAGGGAACGGAAGGCACTCTTCAGGGTGTTCTTGGAGCCCTTGTCACACCGCTCCCCATCCTTCTTCCGCTCTGAGCATGTCGCTACCCAATAATCCACCGTCAGCCCAATGGTGTCCACCGCATGGGACATATTAGGGCTCCTGAGAGAGAGAGAGAGAGAGAGAGAGAGCGGTAGAGAGTGTGGCAGACAGTGTACGAAAAACAACTATTGCTCAACAATGTACACAAAAACGTGTTTAACTGCAGGGATGGGAATTCACTTCTCATGTTAGACTGTTGTACACTGTGGTTGTCTTACCCCAGACCGCTACTCAGGGAGGGAGACGGAGGTGGGGTGACAGCCTCTCTGGTCATCCCTGTGGGAGAGCCATGGGCGGGTGGGGAGGTGGAGGGAACAGCCAAGCTAACACCAACAGCCTCCTCTGAGTCTCCACCTGTAGGCCCAAATCAACACGGTCCTTAACACTGCTCAGGGACAGACTGGAGAGAGAAAGGGAAACATTAACAGACAATAGGTACTCCAGAAATATGAACCCACCTGAATACGCCGGATTCGGTTCAATCAACCCTACTTTCACCACCTGTTTCACACACAGGGGTCAGTTAATCAGTATCAGCGTTACACTCCAGGGTTGTACTTGGGAATAGTTTGGATATCCCTCGTCGGTTTGCATTGAAGCAATAATTATGATAGAGGCATTATTTGCCAAATTGACTGCCTCAACATTAGTATTGATGAAAACCATCAGTACTGATTTACTTACCCCAACAAAGGGAACAAACTTCTGGTAAGAGTCCTCGTCATATCTGGTAAGGTGGAAATAATGAGTGGCCAATCAAATATTTGTCTTCCTAAAACGTACCTGATTAACGTCATATAAACTGAGTGTACAAAACATTAAGAACACATTAAGAGCCCCCCCCCCCCCCCCCCCGCAGAACAGCCTCAATTAGTTGGGACATGGACTCTACAAGGTGTCAAAAGCGTTCCACAGGGATGCTGGCCCATATTGACTCCACTGCCGCTCACAGTCGTGTCAAGTTGGATGGATGTCCTTTGGGTGGTGGACCATTCTTGATACACACAGGAAAATATTGAGTATGAAAAACCCAGCAGTGTTGCAATTCTTGACACAAACCGGTGCGCCTGGTACCTACTACCATACCCCGTTCAAAGGCACTTCAATCTTTTGTCTTGTCCATTCACCATCTGAATGGCACAAACACACTATCCATCTCTCAAGGCTTAAAAATCCTTCTTCAACCTGTCTCTTCCCCTTCATCTACGCTGATTGAAGTGGTTTTAACAAGTGACATCAATAAGGGATCATAGCTTTCTGTCGTGTCCTTAATGTTTTGTACACGCAGTTTAAATTAGCCACGCAGGCCACTCCACTCACGTCTTGTACTTGCAGGTGAGCATGGCCTCAGCGATAGGCAACTGGTGTGTGACAGAGACGCTGCTGATGTACTGGCTGATCCTTCCAGCCACGTCCACGCCGTCTGCAGCTGGAGCCGCTGGGAGGGAAGGGGAACAGACAGTAAGCCTGAGCCAATCTGTAGGGAGCGCAAGGCTGACCGGATCTGAACTGACTAACCCCCTAACTAAAGAAGATATGGGGCAGCTTGCAGAGAGAGCGTCTTCCAGTCAAATACCATTAATATGCTGATCAAGGCAGATGAAGTTCCCAAAGACACACGCTCGAATGCTTCCAGCTCAGTGGAACTGTTTGTAAAATAAAGCATATTGTTTTATAAACTGAAATGAAATAGTCTTTCAGTCTGTGTTGCCGCTAACAGCACAAACGAATAGCACACTCGTAAATCTAAATGGAAATGTTTGTGCTTAGCGCAAACGGTAGGTAGGTCGATGTGACGAGAGAGAGAGAGAGAGAGAGAGAGACAGAGAGAGAGAGACAGAGAGAGACAGAGAGAGAGAAGTGTGGTGTTTACTAGAGTGAGGGGGCTCCAGGCGACTGAACAGGTCTCTCCAGGCATTGTCCAGGAACACAGAGCTGTAGCGAGGGTCCAGGGAGGCCAGGTGCTTAGCGACGGGGTGACAGCCTGGAGGCAGAGTAGAGGCAGCCACAATGAGTCACACACCCAACCCACTCAGTACTGCAGCTCTGAGCAGAGCAGCTGAAAGCTGTACCGTACTGCGCTTCAGCTATATGTGACATAATGACTGGAGCAACTCACTGTCAGGAGGAGGTATCAGAACCCGAGAGTGGGTGTTTTATATATATAAGCGTTACATAACCATGCTAGATATGTACCATACTATCCCACTGGGCACAAACTGGTTGAATCAAGGTTGTTTCCATGTAATTTGTCAACATACTGTAATGTGGAATCTACGTGATTTTTTGGTTGAGATGGAGACGTGAATACAACGTATCAATTATTCATTTGTAGACAAACTGGAATTAAAGCCAGACTAAGTCAGTGGCACAGATGGAACTGTCCAAGCAGAAGATTGATCTCCTTCAAATGTTGATATTGGGTTGCGTTGACAACCAAACACAATTCAATAGGACTTTTGTTATCCAGTAAATAGCCTATCTTATAAACGAATGTGACGTTCAACCTTAAAATGAGTAACACATCCATGGCCTCATTTTGAGATGACTGTAAATATAAATGTCTTCTTAGGTAATCATATAATAATATAATGCTCAAGATGGCATGCAGATAGGTCGTCGCAGGTCTGTGGAGAGCGTCACAATTACGGTAATTAATCTGCGCAGAATCTCAAACGCCATTGATCACTTGCACCGTGTACTTTTAACGTAACCTCAACTGCAATCCAGGTCATTCGGATGTACCATTAGATGAAGCACAGTGGTAACACATTCATCTCCTGTATAAACAAACTAAATATCTGACAGTGTATTCCCATTTGAACTTTGCTGTGCTTTTAAAAATGGCTGAAAGCGAAGAGAAGGACCTTTGGGTGACAACTAAACATAAACAGCAACAAAAAAATATCGAAAAATGTTTTTTTCATTGGAATGTGGTTGTGCTTTTAGATGGTTGAAATCATAGTGATAACGCGTTGGAAATTGAACTAACTTTCGGATGTCTTTTTGAGTCTGTGAATATAGGTTGTAATCTTATTGAGCATCGTCTCAACCAAATATTACCCAATTATCCACGTTGAAATGACATGGTGTGCCCAGTGGGATACATCTTACAGCAGTCACATTGTATAATACTGATCTTTTAGACCCAAGCACTGTGTTAAATGGTGTATATATATATATTACTGCTCTCAGGACCTGAACCGGTCTCTCTCTCACCCAGGGGGACCACCAGGAAGCGGATTAGGCTGAGCCAATCAGATGTTTTGTTGGCCAGCTGAGTGACAAAGAAATGCAGGATGGCCCCCAGGTAGCTCTGTCCCCCTGCCACCACCACCTTGACCGGCGGCGGCGTGGACGAGTTACAGTTACAGCTGCGGGGAGAGGAGGACAGTTTAGTGGAGCACAATATAAACAGGCTCATCATAGGTCACCTTAATTACCACACGATACATTGAACCAGCGAGTATTTGATTCATTGGCTACTCACAACTTTTGGATGCGCGTGAGGAGGGTGGTGAGGACAGCCTGAATCTCCACCCCACAGCAGGTACACACTAACGGCTGCTTTTGGGCCAGCAGCACCTCGGACACGTACTGCACACACGTTTACCAGAGGCCACAAACACATAGACACAGATGAACACACGTACGCAAAGTAAATATGTCCACAGGGGAGTGGAGGAGTGAGATAATGGAGGTGAAGATAGAAGTGAAGAATACCTGTCCCTGCCAATCACTGGTGTTGACCAGGACCAGGCTGTCTGGGAGGGCAGTGTCTGAGGAGAAGATCTGATTCAGCTGGTCATACACAGCCTTCCTGGGCACCTGCCAACACACACACACACACACACACACACACACACACACACACACACACACACACACACACACACACACACGCGCGCGCAAGTCAAATACTGGGCATAGTCAAATACATTGTCAAACTGGGCACACACACACACACGCTTCAATGAAATCGATCAACACAACAGGACAGTGCTGTGCCTGTATGCAGCTGTAAGCAAGAAGTCAATTGTGAATCTCAACTTACTGCTGAGAGTAAGAATCTCAGAATACACAAGGTGAACCTTCAATATTTGGTAGTACTTGATAGTAGTTTTCCTCTTGTGACGTCAGTCACTGACAGTCAATCATAGCCCAATCATAGCCCAATAGCCCATGTCAGCTCACATTTTACAGATTGCTAGGTAAGTTAGTCTAGCCAGCTATATAAATGTTGTAGTATGTCATGGCTGAATTACTGACCGGGCACATCAAGGCTCGAGGCCAGTAGCCATGATCTCCTGAGGGCCCCAGGGATCTCCTGATTCTGTTAGTCAGTCTCACTCAGAGATCATATGAACCTGTCAAGTAACTGCAAAATGTGTAGAATTCTTTCATTTTCTCTTCACCCCAAAGCTACATTTTTAATCACTTTAAAGCTACACATTTGCAACAGGATCACCGCCACTCTGGATCACCCTCTGCAAACAAATCCTCAGCTCCATGGCGAGTATGGGTACGGACTAGCTCTGGTTAGGATGAGGGGGGGGGGGGGGGGTCACCTGTGGGGTGTGGCCGAGCTCCGGTGACCTTTCACTGTCAGAGCTGTTGGTGCGTTCGCTTAGTGGCTTGGACAGCGCTCGCCTCTCCTTCATTGGTGTGCCACGTCTCTGCCTGGGTGTGTGCCCGTCATCCAACCTAGAAAAAACACACACACCTACTCACTGACAGTCAGTACCCACACAGAAAATATGACTACGGCAGAAAGTGAAGGAGCGCATATGTAGCACTGGAAGGTTTTGTGTGTGTGTGGGTGTTTTAAAGTGTGTGTTAGACTGACCTGGGGGAGGTCATGGTGGTGTAGGGCATGCTGGTGTGACTCTCACTCTTGCTGCTCCTCAGTTCCCTCATTGGGGTCCTGGGTAGCTGCTCTGGGACAGAGACAGTGATGCAGGGGGTAGTGTCCAGAAACGTCTCCGGTTCAGTCAGCTCCTAAACACACCGACAGACAGCCAGACAGAAACACATCCTAACACCGCACAGGCCTCAACACACTGAAACACAGAGGCCACCAATGAGAGAGGGGAAAACAAGAGAGTGAGGGAGGGAGGAGGGGTCTCACCAGGGTGTCTGTCTCAGAGTCGTCAAAGTTGCGGGAGCGAGCGCGTTTCATCTTGCCTGACGGGGGCTGCTCTCCTTGCTGAAAGTCAGACAGCAGGAAAACAGTGGTAAGAGGGAGTGCAAGGGGACATCTGGACTAAGAAGGCCAGCCACCCCCATGTACTGTACTCACTGGGCTCAGGGTGTCTCTGGGCAGACTGCACCTGCTGTTCAGACTGCCAAACTCGGTCTGCGAGCTGGACTGGGACATGCCCTCAAAGAAGGGCCTGAACGTTCAGAGAGAAGAGAGATTGCCAGAGTTCTGTTAGGTGGATGTTTGTCAGAACATACATTTCCGTGACCTACAGATAAGTCCGACTTCTCATGACCTGAGTTTGGGTTTGGGCGTGCTGAGGACGCTGTCCGTCTCCTCCATCTCTGGCCCGCTGTCATTGGGGTTGTACATCTCCAGACTGTCATAGAGCTCATCCAGGTCCTCCTCCACATCACGAATGTGCTCCTGGGACACGTGCTCCAGGCCAAAGTCCACCTCATCAGACACCTTAAACCTCTTCAACAAGGCCACAAACTTCTGCTTGATGTTGGGCTGCCGGGTTAAAGGAACAGGTAGATAATCAAACTGGTTGACTAGAACAGCGGCAGTTAGTCCCAACGCCACACAGACAGACAGACAGACGAGTAGACTGAATGCTTACATGAGCTCTGGTGATGGAGGCGGCAGAGGTGAGTTTGTGTCTGTGCTTCTTCTTCCTCATGTCATCCTCTTCGTCAAACAGATACTGGGGGGAAAAAGAGGGAGGGTCAACTTTGTGCTCAAACCCTCCATCCACTCTACTGTACGCTGGCTTAAATGCTTGTATTGAAGCAGTGTGGTATCTTTCTGAGCGTCGCTCCCCCCCCCCCCCCCCCCCCTCCTACCTGGCTGTGAGCAGGGTCATCACTCCCGTCCTGCTCTGATGAATAGCTCTCCTCGTCTTCCTCCGAGTAGTTGTCAATGTCGGGGGAGCGGTCTGTCAGTTACAGGGAGCCAGATAGGAGATGTGTTATGTATGGGTGTGGGGGGATCCAGTGTGATGTGAAAACTATTTCAACCTAAGACGAACATGGATTATGGTATTTACCGACCATGGTGTGGCACATACATATTGAACTGTTCAATACACTGACATTCTGGATACTTAGACAATCCCATATAAGCACATTGCCGAATATAAATAAAAAAATTATAAAAAAATATTAACTTTCTGATTCCTTGTTCATGGCCTTATCT
The DNA here is from genome assembly GCF_029448725.1 of Salvelinus fontinalis. Taxonomy (NCBI): domain Eukaryota; kingdom Metazoa; phylum Chordata; class Actinopteri; order Salmoniformes; family Salmonidae; genus Salvelinus; species Salvelinus fontinalis. Next base: position 54,635,470 of record NC_074677.1, on the reverse strand, counting down.
CCCTCGAGCCTGTCCCCTTGTCTTTCACTCTGTGTCTCCCTTACCAGACATCTTGGCCTTGGACATCTCGTGGTCGATAGGCTGGCTGGAGAGCGAGTAGACCCTCATCTCAGCCACAGGCACAGCCGTGTCCTTCACCGTGGTGTGGAGACCCAACACACGGGCTCCCTCACTGGGGTGCTGCATCACCTGGGGAGGGGAGAGGAAGGGGGGTCAGGGAGAGAAAGAGAGATTGGGGAGAGGGGGGGGTGACAATTGCAAGAGAGAGAGAGAGAGAGGGAAAGGACAGGAGACGAAAGAGTGACAGGAGTACAGCTGGATGGTGTGTTATACAAACAAAAGCCCGAATGATCGTAATCATGGCAGTTAACAGCTGCGCTGAGATGTTGCCCTCTTGCCTCTGCCATGTTGATGAGGCCCAGTGCCAGGGTCTTATAGCCCAGGATGGTGCGGTTCTTGTACCTCTTCCTCCTCTGCAGCATGATCTGCAGTCTGTTGGCATCTCGCTTCAGAAAATGTGGATACTGGCGGAAGTAAAGATGAGAGATGGCGAGGTTGACAGAATCAGACATGCACTTAAATCATGCACTGAAAATAGAATCTCTGGGACATTTTTTTTTTTTTAAGTCTCAGACTCTCGTCCACAATTCATTTGCATACACATAACTGTCTGTGCAAACACCCCTCGGTAACTCACTTGCAAGGAGAACGTTAGCTGAAGATCGGTCTCGGTAAGTCCAGGCGATGACAACAGGATTTCATTGGACCGTAAAATGCGCTTTGATCCCTAAGAAGATATTCCAAACACGTTACAATACATCTCCTGCATATATTATCCATGGATTACAGATAAAAAGGTTCTCATAAGTCACTAGTGTATTTAAGCAATAAGGCACAAAGGGGGGTGATATATGGCCAATCTACCACAGCTAAGGGCTGTTCTTATGCACAATGCAACGCGTTTTATTGTGAAACAGACAAAAAATAAGAATAAAAAAACAGCAAACTTGAGCGTGCATAACTATTCAGCCCCCCAAAGTCAATACTTTGTAGAGCCACCTTTTGCAACAATTACAGCTGCTAGTCTCTTGGGGTATGTCTCTATAAGCTTGGCACATCTAGCCACTGGAATTTTTACCCATTATTCGAGGCAAAACTGCTCCAGCTCCTTCAAGTTGGATGGGTTCCGCTGGTGTACAGCAATCTTTAAGTCATACCACAGATTCTAAATTGGATTGAGGTCTGGGCTTTGACTAGGCCATTCCAAGACATTTAAATATTTCCCCTTAAACCACTCGAATGTTGCTTTAGCAGTATGCTTAGGGTCATTGTCCTGCTGGAAGGTGAACCTCCGTCCAAGTCTCAAATCTCTGGAAGACTGAAAGAGGTTTCCCCTCAAGAATTTCCCTGTATTTAGCGCCATCCATCATTCCTTCAATTCTGACCAGTTTCCCAGTCCCTGCCGATGAAAAACATCCCCACAGCATGATGCTGCAACCACCATGCTTCACTGTGGGGATGGTGTTCTCAGGGTGAGGTGTTGGGTTTGTGCCGGACATAGTGTTTTCCTTGATGGCCAAAAAGCTAAATATTTGTCTCACCTGACCAGAGTACCTTCTACCATATGTTTGGGGAGTCTCCCACATGCCTTTTGTCAAACACTACACTTGTTTGCTTATTTTTTTCTTTAAGCAATGGCTTTTTTCTGGCCACTCCGTAAGCCCAGCTCTGTGGAGTGTACGGCTTAATGTTGTCCTATGGACAGATACTCCAATCTCCGCTGTGGAGCTTTACAGCTCCTTCAGGGTTATCTTTGGTCTCTTTGTTGCCTCTCTGATTAATGCCCTCCTTGCCTGGTCTGTGGGTTTTGGTGGGCGGCCCTCTCTTGGCAGGTTTGTTGTGGTGTCATATTATTTCCATTTTTTAATAATGGATTTAATGGTGCTCCGTGGGATGTTCAAATTTTCTGATATTTTTTTATAAAACAACCCTGATCTGTACTTCTCCACAACTTTGTCCCTGACCTGTTTGGAGAGCTCCTTGGTCTTCATGGTGCCGCTTGCTTGGGGGTGCCGCTTGCTTGGGGGTGCTACAGACTCTGGGGCCTTTCAGAACAGGTGTAGATATGAGATCATGTGACAGATCATGTGACACCTTAAATAAAGTCCACTTGTGTGCAATCTAACTAATTATGTGACTTCTGAAGGTAATTGGTTGCACCAGATCTGATTTAGGGGCTTCACAGCAAAGGGGGTGAATACATATGCACGTACCATTTTCCGTTTTTTTTTTTTAAAATCTTTTTAAACAAGTTATTTTTTTCATTTTACTTCACCAATTTGGACTATTTTGTGTATGTCCATTACATTAAATACAAAAAAATCTATTTAAATTACAGGTTGTAATGCAAAATAGGAAAAACGCCAAAGGGGATGAATACTTTTGCAAGGCACTGTATTTACACTTTGTGGAAGGGACAGCGGTGTGTGTGAAGAGCGTCACCTGGAGTTTGACTGCGATGACAACAGAGGTTAGGTCTCTGTCCAGCTCCTGAAGCATCACCAGCTTCTTCAGAGTAACTGTGAAGAGCCTGGGTTTAAGGGGAGAAAAGGGGATATTCGAATTTCTCTGTTTCGTCTGTGAATTCAGTGAATAGGTACCAACGACATGAGAAAGTGTAGGTCTAGTCCTTGACCATGACAAATCTTTTTTAAATGTTGGCTGAGAGTGGTAGAGTATCACCCTAGATTTGTAATGCAAATTGTAAGCGGGAATCGTTCGGTGAGGTTTGCGGCCAACAGATGCACTTTAGGAATATTAGGCTCCAGACATAAATCACAGATCAATGTATTCCTACGGGCCGTTCGTGGTTCGAAGTACTTTATTTTTGGACAAAGCACAGACAGCTTGGCTGGCTGGGATTTATCTGCGTAGATGAGAGAAGGAGAAGGAGAAATTAAAAGATTGTCATTCTCTCAAGGTAGAAGCCACAATGGGCTCCAAAAGACACAATTAGGTCTACAGCCTCATTGTTGATTCTTAGCCAAACAAACTGCAGCATTGCATCTTGAATAACCTTTGATTACATTTGGGTCCTAGGTGCAGCACTCTGCGTCACGTCACAAAGATTGGGTAATAGGAGAGGGTGCCGTATCTGCTGTTCCTCCCTAATTAAATGTCACATTCACTACAAACCTTGGCCTCTCCACTCACCACACCATTAGAGAGAGAGAGACACTGGAGAGGGCTACCAGAGAACATCTGATTGGGTTAGGAGATTTATGGTTAATAATTTATATTTTCACTAAAAGCCAAATGCCAAACAGATATGGCACTATTGGCTAAATAGAAATTCCCTACATTACCAAAAGTATGTTGACACCTGCCTGTCGAACATCTCATTCCAAAATCATGGGCATTATTACGGAGTTTAGTGAGGTCGGGCACTGATGTTGGGCGATTAGGCCTGGCTCGCAGTCGGCGTTGCAACTCATCCCAAAGGTGTTCGATGGGGTTGAGGTCAGGGCTCTGTGCATGCCAGCTAAGTTCGTCCACACTGATCTTGACAAATCATTTCTGTATGGACCTCGCTTTGAGCACTGGGGCATTGTCATGCTTAAACTGGAAAGGGCCTTCCCCAAACTATTGCCACAATGTTGGAAGCACAGTATCGTCTAGAATGTCATTGTATGCTGTAGCGATAAGATTTCCCTGATACAAAGGGGCCTAGCCCGAACCATGAAAAACAGCCCCAGATCATTATTCCTCCTCCACCAGTCTTTACAGTTGGCACTATGCATTGGGGCAGGTAGCGTTCTCCTGGCATCCGCCAAACACAGATTTGTCCGTCGGATTTCCAGATGGTGAAGCATGATTCATCACTCCAGATACAGCGTCTCCACTGCTCCAGAGTCCAAAGACCGCGATCTTTACACCACTCCAGCCGACGCTTGGCATTGAGCATGGTGATCTTAGGCTTGTGTGCGGCTGCTCGGACATGGAAACCCATTTCATGAATCTCCCGACGAACAGTTCTTGTGCTGACGTTGCTTCCAGAGGCAGTTTGGAACTCGGTAGTGAGTGTTGCAACCGAGGACAGACGACTGTTTAGCGCTACGCGCTTCAGCACTCAGCGGCCCGTTTCTGTGAGCTTGTGTGGCCTACCACTTCACGGCTGAGCTGTTGTTGCCCCTAGACGTTTCCACTTCACAATAACAGCACTTACAGATGAGCGGGGCAGCTCCAGCAGGGCAACATTTTTACAAACTGACTTGTCGGAAAGGTGGCATCGTATGACGGTGCCACGTTGAAAGTCAGGCCTTTCTACTGCCAATGTTTGTCTATGGAGATTGCATGGATGTGTGCTCGATTTTATACACCCGTCAGCAACGGGTATGGCTGAAATAGCCGAATCCACTAATTTGAAGGGGTGTACACTATACAGTGCATTCAGAAAGTGTTCAGACCCCTTGAGTTTTTCCACATTTTGTTACATTACAGCCTTATTCTAAAATTGATTGAATATTTATTTTCCTTCATCAATCTACACACAATATCCCATAATGAGAATGCAAAAACAGGTTTTTGGAAACGTATTAAAAATAAAAAACATAAATACCTTATTTACATAAATATGAGACTCGAAATTGAGCTCAGGTGCATCCTTTTTCCATTGATCATCCTTGAGACATGTCTACAACTTCATTGGAGTCTACCTGTGGTCAATCAAATTGATTGGACATGATTTGGAAAGACACACACCTGTCTATATAAGGTCCCACAGTTTACAGTGCATGTCAGAGAAAAAAACAAGCCATGAATACAAAGGAATTGTCTGTAAAGCTCCAACACAGGATTGTGTCAAGGCACAGATCTGGGGAAGGGTACCAAAACATTTCTGCAGCATTGAAGGTCCCCAAGAACACAGTGACCTGCATCATTCTTAAATGGAAGAAGTTTGGAACCACCAAGACTCTTTCTAGAACTGGTTGCCTGGCCAAACTGAGCAATCAGGGGAGAAGGGCCTTGGTCAGGGAGGTGAGCAAGAACCCGATGGTCACTCTGACAGAGCTCCAGAGTTCCTCTGTGGCGATTTGAGAACCTTCCAGAAGGACAATCTCTGCAGCACTCCACGAATCAGGCCTTTATGGTATAGTGGCCAGACGGAAGCCACTCCTCAGTAAAAGGCACATAACAGCCCGCTTGGAGTTTAGGTGCCTTTTGACAAAGGACTCTCAGACCATGAGAAACAAGGTTCTTTGGTCTGATGAAACCAAGATTGAACTCTTTGGCCTGAATGCCAAGTGTCACATCTGGAGGAAACCTGGTACCATCCCTAAGATGAAGCATGGTGATGGCAGCATCATGCTGTGGGGGTGTTTTTCAGCAGCAGGACCGGGAGACTAGTCTGGATCGAGGGAAAGATGAGCGGAGCAAAGTACAGAGAGATCCTTGATGAAAACCTGCTCCAGAGCGCTCAGGACCTCAGACTGGGGGAAAAGGTTTGCCTTCCAACAGGACAACGACCCTTATCACACAACCAAGACAATGCAGGAGTGGCTTCGGGACAAGTCTCTGAATGTCCTTGAGTAGCACAGCCAGAGCCCGGACTTGAACCCGATCGAACATTTCTGGAGAGACCTGAAAAATGCTGTGCACCGACGCTCCCCATCTAACCTGACAGAGCTAGAGGATCTGCAGAGAAGAATGGGAGAAACTCCCCAAATATAGGTGTGCCAAGCTTGTAGCGTCATACCCAAGAAGACTCAGGGTTGTAATTGCTGCCAAAGGTGCTTCAACAAAGTACTGAATAACGGGTCTGAATACCTATGTATATGTCATATTTCAGTAAATAAGTTTTATACATTTGCAAAACTGTATAAAAACCTGTTTTTGCTTTTTCTTTATGGAGTATTGTGTGTAGATTGATGAGGGGAAAAAACAATTAATGTAACAAAATGTGGAAAAAGTCAACGGGTCTGAATAGTTTCCGAATGCACTGCATATAAACAGTTGAAGTCGGAAGTTAACATACACTTTAGCCAAATACATTTAAACTCAGTTTTTCACAATTCCTGACGTTTAATCAGAGTAAAAATTCCCTGTCTTAGGTCAGTTAGGATCACCACTTTATTTTAAGAATGTGAAATGTCAGAATAATAGAAGAGAGAATGTTCTATTTCTTTCATCACATTCCCAGTGGGTCAGAAGTTTACATAGACTCAATTAGTATTTGGTAGCATTGCCTTTAAATTGTTTAACTTGGGTCAAGCATTTTGTGCTTGACCCAAGCTTAATTTAATTTTGTCCCATTCCTCCTGACAGAGCTGGTGTAACTCAGTCAGGTTTGTAGGCCTCCTTGCTCGCACATGCTTTTTCAGTTCTGCCCACAAATGTTCTCTAGGATTGAGGTCAGGGCTTTGTGATGGCCACTCCAATACTTTGACTTTGTTGTCCTTATGCCATTTTGCCACAACTTTGGAAGTATGCTTGGGGTCATTGTCCATTTGGAATACCCATTTGCGACCAAGCTTTAACTTCCTGACTGATGTCTTGAAATGTTGCTTCAATATTTCCACATAATTTTCCTCTTCATGATGCCATCTATTTTGTGAAGTGCACCAGTCCCTCCTGCAGCAAAGCACCCCCACCCCCGTGCTTCAAGGTTGGGATGGTGTTCTTCGGCTTGCAAGTCTCCCCATTTTTCCTCCAAACATAACGATGGTCATTACAGTTCCATTTTTGTTTCATTAGACCAGTGGACATTTCTCCAAAAAGTACAATCTTTGTCCCCATGTGCAGTTGCAAACCTTGGTCTGGCTTTTTTATGGCGGTTTTGGAGCAGTGGCTTCTTCCTTGCGAGCGTCCTTTCAGGTTATGTCGATATAGGACTCGTTTTACTGTGGGCATAGATACTTTTGTACCTGTTTCCCCCAGCATCTTCACAAGGTCCTTTGCTGTTGTTCTGGGATTGATTTGCACTTTTCGCACCAAAGTACGTTCATCTCTAGGACACAGAATGCGTCTCCTTCCTGAGCGGTATGACAGCTGCGTGGTCCCATGGTGTTTATACTTGCGTACTATTGTTTGTATAGATGAAAGTGGTATCTTCAGGTGTTTGGAAATTGCTCCCAAAGAACCAGACTTGTGGAGGTTTTTTTTCTGAGGTCTTGGCTGATTTATTTTTTATTTTCCCATGATGTCAAGCAAAAAGGCACTGAGTTTGAAGGTAGGCCTTGAAATACATCCAATTGACATCCAAGGTACACCTTGGATTTTTTTGTCAACATACTATTTTCAGAGCTCACCATAGTGTGTGGACCACTTTAAGAGGAACAAATCATTTTCAACCAGCTCTTCTTCAAATCCACCCACATCCTCTCTCCATTTTCCCTGCCAGAGAGAGCACCCCCGCACGCAGCCTTTACCTTATACAGGGGTCCTTCTAGAATCCACACGCAACCTCACTCCTGCCCCCTCTTTTCTATTGCTAGCCTACATCGAACACCTACCAATTCAGAGTTAGACAAAAAGCAGTATCAAAAACATTTTAGAATATTATTCAAATTTAACATTGTTAGTAATAATGGAGGAGTATTCCCTGATTAGCAACGGTCCGTAGGCGTATGTATATCGGCATAAAAGTGTTAGCCAATTTCTTGCTTCGAAGTATATACTGTGCTGGGCAATTATTTATTCTGACAGCATGTTGTTTTCCTGTGGGGTTTAGGAGCAGCTGTCTATGGCACCCTGTCTGTGTCCCCAACTGCTCAGTGATATGTTGATTTGGAGGCTTTACATCCTGGTCAGTCATGATCTTGCACTTCATGATGCTCCTTTTTCATAACCATGGTCCTCCAAATATAGTTTTTCATTGTAGAGTTGAATGAGCTCTTCCTTTTAAAATGGGAATCTTATTGTTTGAACTGCATATTGCCCCTTTAAAGACCCTCCCTAACCTTCACTACCATCAGCAATAATCTATGACTGCAGGCTAAATGTATCTATGTGAATAGCACACTGTAACTTAATAACTGACAATTCATTTACAGTTGCAATCACCTGACCTGATGGTCAAAACAAAAACTGCTGTCATATTTACAGTAACTTGCAGCAGTGCAAAATGTGTATTATTCAAAAGGCAAATACAGAAGTATGCTATTTACTTCAACTTGAATCATATTAATGTTGTTTTCAGTAACTCGTACATTTTTTACAACTTTGATTCAACCCGCCTACATAACTTCTCTTGAGGGAAAAACAGGTGACTTCTTCCCACTGATTCAATATCATTCCTAAGCCTACATCCGACCACAGAAGCCGATAACCTATACGTGATCTGATCCAGACTGGAAACCTCGACTGTCAGAACCAGCCATGGGAGTTTAGGCGGCCATACCTGGGCACACAGCTTGGAGATGAGCGATCAATTTCCCAGGTCGCATACAGGTTCATCTGAACCGGACGGTTCGGGACGATCGTGACGGTCTTGTACGGCTGCATATGTGGAGATGGTGTGCCCCCAGTCCGTGGGAGACCCCCTCTCTCCGACATACTGGAGGTGTTTTGGATGTGGAAGAAAATACCTTCTGTCATTCAGCTTCCTGACTTGTGCATACGGATATGTTCATCATACCCCGAAGCTTCAAATTGTGCTTTCATATCCACATAATTCCATGCCTTCTTGCTTGCATTTCATGCTTTTCTGTTCTGCAGTCCACAGTTGATGTGATATGCTCACAAGTGCGATGTTTTTATTAGCAGGAAGCGGAACTTGCCCTCTAGGGAGCACAAGAGAATAGCTACGCCTCTCGTTAAAGACGCACTCTTTACTAGTACAATCTCTCAACAATAATAATGTCAGAGCGTCACAGCAGGTGCATACGGTATGTTGTGTGCGTGCTCGCTCGCTCTCTCCCTCTCGCTCTCTGTCCCACCCACACACAGTGATTGAGTGCTATTATTGTAACGCGAGCCTCTCAGAGCTGCCATCCACACTATAGGGAGAGGAGGCATGGTACCAGCAGAGTGGTCCCTTGGAGCATCAGGGTATCCTACTCATTATTACACTGAACAAAAAATACAAAGGCAACATGCAACAATTTCAAAGATTTTACTGAGTTACAGTTCATATAAGGAAATAAGTCGATTGAAACACATTCATTAGGCCCTAATCTATGGGTTTGACATGACTGGGAATACAGATATGCATCTGTTGGTCACAGATACCTTTAAAAAAGGTAGGCACATGGATCAGAAAACCAGTCAGTATCTGGTGTGACCACCATTCGCCTCATGCAGCGCCACCTATCTCCTTTGTGTAGAGTTGATCAGGCTGTTGATTGTGGGCTGTGGGATGTTGTCACACTCCTCTTCAATGGCTGTGCGGAGTTGCTGGATATAGGTGGAAACTGGAACACGTTGTCATACGGGTCGATCCAGAGCATCCCAAACATGCTTAATGGGTGACATGTCTGGTAAGTATGTTGAAGAACTGGGACATTTTCAGCTTCTAGGAATCGTGTACAGATCCTTGCGACATGGGGGCGTGCATTATCATGCTGAAACATGGGGTGATGGCGGCAGACGAATGGCACCACAATGGGCCTCAGGATCTCGTCATGGTATCTCTGTGCATGTTAATTGCCATTGATAAAATGCAATTGTGTTCATTGTCCGTAGCTTATGCTTGCCCATACCATAACCAAACCGCCACCATGGGGCACTCTGTACATAACAGCAAACCGCTCGCCCACACGACGCCATACACGTGGTTTATGGTTGTGAGGCCGGATGGACTGAGGAGCCTGGCCAAACCAAGTTTGTCCCCACAAAAGGGCTTTATTACAGACAGAAATACTTCTCAGTTTCATCAGCTGTCCGGGTGACTGGTCTCAGACGATCCTGCAGGGGAAGAAGCCAGATGTGGAGGTCCTGGTCTGGCTTGGTTACACATGGTCTGCGGTTGTGAGGCCGGTTGGACATACCAAATTCTCTAAAACGACGTAGGAGGCAGCTTACGGTAGAGAAATTAACATTAAATTCTCTTGCAAGAGCTCTGGTTGACATTTCTGCATTCAGCATGCTAATTGCACGCTCCCTAAAAACTTGAGACAACTGTGACATTGTGTTGTGTGACAAAACTGCACATTTTAGAGTGGCCTTTTATTGTCCCCAGTACAAGGTGCACCTGTGTAATGATCATGCTGTTTAATCAGCTTCTTGATATGCCACACCTGTTAGGTGGCTGGATTATCTTGGCAAATGAGAAATGCTCAGTAACAGGGATGTAAATACATTGGTGCACAAAATTTGAGAGAAATATGTTTTCTGTGCGTTTGGAACATTTCTTGGATCTTTTATTTTAGCTCATTAAACATGGGACCAACACTTTACGTGTTGTGTTTATATTTTTGTTCAGTGTATATCTCTTGCAATGCTCAAAATGACAGTAGATGTCTTATTACCTAGAGCTGCTATTGAGTAACGTGCCATTTGTTCTACTTTGTTACCATTGTGCTCTGGGGTTACATTGTACAACCTGAGACCGGGAGATGCAAGATAACACACCTGCAGACAATATTCCCATGTTGCATTTACATTTTTGTTCAGTGTAGTTGTATACTCTGACCTTAAAGGGAAATTTCAAAATTGCTCTACGTCATATTCATGGTAGATGCAAGATAACACACCTGCATACAATATTAACTGGAATGACAAACCTGTTGACTCTGGTTCCTGAAGCTATTTTTTAACTCGAACGTGTAATGGATAAGGTATATGTTATGGTCTAGAAAGAGATAGATGGTAAATAATTGTTAGTTTGACAGGCTGGCTCGAGAGTAAAAAACGAGTGTTGATTAAAAAAAAGTCACCTTGTCAGAGAGTGATTTACACGGTTATGAAAACATCACGTCAAAGTACGCCTACACGAAACACAGCCCTTATTTTAAGTGTTTCTAAACTCCTCTATGGGAAAAACGATTAGAACCATTTCCCTGTTTAACCGCTAGATTTAATGGGTATTATGACTCATACAGTGGTACTTTATAGGCTACCTTGAAAATCAGACATTTCCTCTTCAAGGCTATTTGGTCCTTGAAAAGTCCTTGAAGTTATGGTAACCGATTTAGAAGTGCTAATGCTCCAATATACTGTAACATTCTGTTATTTCATTTCTATTCCATTTTTATGAGATGTAACCGCTTTCGTTGGTTTTCCTGCCTTTTCAATTGCCAGGGGTTGCGCTAATTTGTCGCTTTTGTTGCGATAAAACCATGTGCAGTTATGAGCTGAAAGACAACATCGAATGTTGGCTTCAACTTGGTTTTCCATTCAAAGCGTTCCATTACAAAGGGAACCCGTTTTTCCTCGATTTCATTTTTTAAAACATGATACAATAAATCCCCGAAATAACTCTTCATCTCAAATGGCGAGACTGACTAGCTGCAGTACCACATTGACAGACTTTATTAGGGAGTTCATACTATTTCTAATAAGGGTTAAATTGTGACCCAAAAAACAAGTGACCCAAAACAACAATTAAAACAAAGTGGATAGCTGAGAACACTACTGTCTACCCTTTAGACAGAACCTTATATATGCAGTTTTATAAATTGTTCTTCATCCTGTCAGCATTACATGGCAACGCAGCAATTTTGATATTGCACAGGGCTGTGGGCCAGAAGGTTGTGGTTTCACAGACCACAGGGGACTATCATCTTGTTTGCAGGTCCGAGAAAAAATTGCCTTTTATAAACTTTTCATGCAATGCTACATCATTTTACATATTAGCGGAATCTTTTAATACCACACACATTACCGGAATTACAGTCTAAGAATGGACAGAGAGATGGGCCTATGTGTTCATCTTATCATATTTCTCCAATGCCAAATCAGTGTGTCTTGTTCGCAATGAAACTGACACTGTTTGCAAATAATTAAAATCGGAGACGTCATTAGGAATCTGAGCATGGCACTTCCAAAAGTTAGGCCTACCTTGCCACCCCAGACAGAGTAGGACTAGAGACACAGAAAACTTTACACTTTAACTGCTGGTGTAACAGTATAACTTTAGACCGTCCCCTCGCCCCGACACGGGCGCGAACCAGTGACCCTCTGCACACATCAACAACAGTCACCCACGAAGCATCGTTACCCATCGCTCCACAAAAGCCGCTGCCCTTGCAGAGCAAGGGGAAACCCTACTTCAAGTCTCAGAGCAAGTGACGTAGCCAATTAAAACGCTATTAGCGCGTACCCGCTAACTAGCTAGCCATTTCACATCCGTTACACTGGCTACTCTTCTACTCTTCTTCACAAGTATTTCCCTAAAAGCTGTCTGTGTGTAAACATCTTGTAATGTACATAAAGTGAACATCTTAAGGATTAGCCCCTTTTTTTGAGCCTAAAATGACATTCACAAATCTAACTGCCTGTAGCTCTGGCCCTGAAGCAAGGTATGCATATTCTTGGTACCATTTGAAAAGAAACACTTTGCAGTTTATGGAAATGTGAAAGGAATGTAGTAGAATATAACACAACAGATCTGGTAAAAGATAATAAAAAATAAAAAAACTTTATTTTGTATTTTTTTTGCACCATCATCTTTGAAATGCAAGAGAAAGGCCATAATGTATTATTCCAGCCCAGTTGCAATTTATATTTTGGCCACTAGATGGCATCAGTGTATGTGCAAAGTTTTTGACTGATCCAATGAACCATTGCATTTCTGTTCAAAATGTTGTATCAAGACTGCCCAAATGTGCCTCATTTGTTTATTAATAATTTTTCATGTTCAAAATTCTGCACTTTCCTCAAACAATAGCATGGTATTATTTCACTGTAATAGCTACTGTAAATTGGACAGTGCAGTTAGATTTACAGGAATTTTAGCTTTCTGCCAATATCAGATATGTTTGTGTCCTGGGAAATGTTCTTCTTACTTACAACCTCATGATAATCGCATTAGCCTACGTTAGCTCAACCGTCCCGTGGAAGGGACACCGATCCCGAAGAAGTTTTAATCAATTGATAGTAACAGAATTACATTACTTCCCAAGCAAAGTAAATGTTTTGTCTCAGTTATATAAGGTTGTAGCTCAGCTTCTGAATTGTCGAAGAAACAAAACAATGATATCCCCAAATGCTTCAGACGCACGTCTTTCTCGTGTATGTTATAGCTTGTTTCTAGCATAAAGCATAGCAGAACAAAGCTAAGAAGGGGGTAGTGCCTATGCTTTTTGCCATTTTCTTTAATAAAAGGCAGGCCTATGTCATACCCTCAATTCGAGTTTTGGTTTTAACTTATCAGCCCTTCACTGACAAGGCAACCAACCAACACGAAGGTAGTCTATTTAAAGAGTGCACGGTGGGCGGAGGAATTGACTGACAAATCTATGGATATAGGAGCCAATAGCCTAATTTTGTCTGTTTAACAGGTAGGCCTACGTCTTATTTCTTATATAGGAAGAAATAGGCTCCAACACAAAGCCCTCTTGTTGGTTGAAATTAATTATGCCTTCTCGAATTTGCCTAGGCTCGTCTGCCTAGGCTACACAGTAATGAAATTATGCGCGCATCATTGGCTTTCCTCTCAGATCTTGGTCACGTTTTGAACCAAATAATTGATTAAAACACTGTTTTTCATTGAAGGTCTACAGTAGCCTCAGTAGCATGGTGTAGCACCGTGGTGTAGCCGGAGGACATCTAGCTTCTGTCCTTCTCTGGGTACATTGACTTCAATACAAAACCTGCAGAGATCATCCGTTCACCTACTCTGCATCTCACAAAGACACAGCGGTTGGAACCAAAAATGTCTAATTTAGACTCATCAGACCAAAGGACAGATTTCCACCGATCTAATGACCATGAATGCCTGATTCATGCAGTCTCATCTGAACAGTTGATGTTGAGATGTGTCTGTTACTTGAACTCTTTGAAGCATTTATTTGGGCTGCATTCTAAGGTGCGGTTAACTCTAATGAACTTATCCTCTGCAGCAGAGGCAACTCTGGGTCTTCCTTTCCTGTGGCCTTCCTCATGAGAGCTAGTTTCATCATAGTGCTTGATGGTTTTTGTGACTGCACTTGAAGAAACTTTAAAAGTTCTTGACATTTTCCGGATTAACTGACCTTCATGTCTTAAAGAAATGATGGACTGTTGTTTCTCTTTGCTTATTTGAGCTGTTCTTGCCATAATATGTACTTGGTCTTTTACAAAATAGTGCTATCTTCTGTATACCACCCCTACCTTGTCACAACGCAACTGATTGCCTCAAATGCATTAAGAAGGACATAAATTACACAAACGTACTTTTAACAAGGCACACCTGTTAATTGAAATGCATTCCAGGTGACTACCTCATGAAGCCGGTTGAGAGAATGCCAAGAGTGTGCAAAGCTGTCATCAAGGCAAAAGGAGGCTAGGCGCAGGAGAGCAGAGATGAGTGGACAAAGCACTTTACTAATTAATTAATCATTTGCACAGAACACAACTGCGTCACAAAACAAATGCCCAACGAACCAGTGAGGCAGCACAAAGTACAAAAACACAAGTACAAAGTACAGACTGCCCCAAAGCACGGGTAATAAAATAAACCTGGCGCAAACCAGCTGGAAGCGTGCCAACCTCAACAATAAAAAATTACACACACAGAAATGGGGGGGAACAGAGGGTTAAATACACAACATGTAATGAGGGAATGAATACCAGGTGTGTGGGAAAACAAGACAAAACAAATGGAAAATAAAAGGTGGATCGGCGATGGCTAGAAGACCGGTGACGTTGACCGCCAAACGCCGCCCGAACAAGGAGAGGGACCGACTTCGGCGGAAGTCGTGACAGGGTGTTATTTATGTGCATAGCAAGTAACAACAGAGAGATTCGATACACGTGGGTAATAAGGAGATTACTGAGTGTGTTTGGGAATAGTACTAAGTGAATGTGGATGTGACAATTGAAATTGAAATTGATTGGAATTTGGCTGATTGAAATTTGGATAACAAAAGCTGATTGAAATTTGGATTATAGATGGATTGAAATTATTACTAATAAGATTGGAATTTGGATGGAGATACTAAGTTGAGAAAAATGCGGATAACAAAAGAAATGTGGATAATAAGAGGTTTGAAATTGAGCTATTGAGTATTGAGTGAATGGGAGCTGTCAGGGGACTAACTTACGTGTGAAAGAGGTGAATGAATGCAACAACCAGTTCTGTGTGAGCTGAGTTTTCCAGTTCTGTGTGAGCTGAGTTTTCCAGTTCTGTGTGAGCTGAGTTTTCCAGTTCTGTGTGAGCTGAGTTTTCCAGTTCTGTGTGAGCTGAGTTTTCCAGTTCTGTGTGAGCTGAGTTTTCCAGTTCTGTGTGAGCTGAGTTTTCCAGTTCTGTGTGAGCTGAGTTTTCCAGTTCTGTGTGAGCTGAGTTTTCCAGTTCTGTGTGAGCTGAGTTTTCCAGTTCTGTGTGAGCTGAGTTTTCCAGTTCTGTGTGAGCTGATTAGCAACATCATCTAGGGTTCTGTCCAACATCGCCGTTGGATCTACAGGTAGAGGATAACGTGTCTCCGAAATCTCAGAGGACAACATGTCTCCGAGGATAACATGTCTCGTTAGTAAGGAGGAGAACATGTCTCGTTAACGTCGAGGATAACATGTCTCATTGGTAACGAGCATAACATGTCTCTGAGGACCACACGACTTTAGATGATATGAGGATAACATGTCTCGTCAGTGGAGTTTGCTGTTTTAACGTTGTTATGAATGGAGATATGAAAGAAGAGAACTATTTCCAAATATGCTGTTAAATAGAACACTAGAGTGAATATTCAAACCCCTGTATGAATAGAACACTGGTGTAGATGAGGAATTTGTGATGTAACACAAGTGTGTAATGGGTTACGAGAGATAAAGTAACATAACATTTGTATAATGGGTTATTATGATGATCTGATGAAGTAAGAATAGAAAATATATATAATATACAACTAGCACACCCACATGTAGACGTACGTGAGTGGTGACAAAGTATTCTGAGGAATGTTCAGAGTGGATCATGGATCCATTTCTATGTAAACGTTACAGCATTGTACAGGACTTGACTTACCCTTAACCAATAAAAGATTTCCTCCACCCTGGTAATGCATTTTGCAATAAGCCCATACCCTGTTAAATAGAACCAATGAATTTTGAACATGATTTTCTGTTAACTAAACATAAAAGGCTACAATTTATTGTACTCCCGATGGAGTTTTTTATATATTATCCCAAATGATGAAGTTCTAAACCAATTCGTGAGTAGGCAAAATGGAAACTGCATCTGTTTCCCTGTTATCTCAGGTGCCAGACTTACTATGGACTGAGTGTGACATCTACTGGGGACTGAGACAGTGCAACCCAGTTAGTACATATTGATCCCTCCAAAGCATTACATATCAATCTTAAAATAACAGACATTTTAATAAATATTGAAGTAGAAACTGAATATCCAACAGAGATTGGTAATAAAAATATAAAGTAACTTTTTGAAGGTATACTAAAATGAAAACAATGCCTTCCAATATGGAGAAAGTTATCATGTTTCTTATGTTTTGTTTTAACCCTTGCAATAGGGAGAAAAGCTAAATGTGATCTGTGTGTATAAGCAGTAGTGATGAGGTATTCCTATTGGAACCAGCAGGGTTTTAGTAGAAGTAAATGATTATGGAGACTAGTGAAAGTAAGTCAATAAAGTAAATAATGGTAATTAGCAATCTAATAATGGAATATTTGAGTCATTTCAAGGAGTAAAACAGAGGGATTGAGCATTGGGACTGATATTAAATTAGAGGCTGCTCACTCTTCAATCCCTGGTCCACTGCTCTTGTGTTTATGTCATCTGTTGTGTGGATTAGAGATAACCTTCCTGTGGAACAATAGATAGCCGCCAGTACACACTGAACTCAAAAAGCTGTGAGAGACACAGTGGGGAAATTAGGGACAGTTTGTACATAATTGTCTGTCAATGCAACAGGTCAAAAAGATTAAGATTACAAGAGAAGTGTTTACTTTAGAAGGTGCCCAATTCAGCTATACGGGACACCGTAGCATCTGATATGACTGAGTATAAATGTGTCTAAATGTGTCTAGTATATTTCTGTATACACATGGGTTTATTAAGACTTCCTGCCCAAGATGCAGTAAACTCGATTAAATTAAGCATTTTTAGGACTGATTAAAGTGTAGCATATTGAAAACTAAGTACATGTTTATTTTCTTTCATCCAGGACTGATGGAATGTCCGCTAACAAGTATTTTTTTCATGTTTATCAATGATTCTGTATATCTCCCTTTGAAAGGGCTTCCTGGGGCAGGTGCCTTGGGAGAGCAGTTAAAAGTGCTGGATCCAGCTGTTAAGGGACCTCCAAAATTAAGCAAGGCCTGGCCATTTTGTTTGTGTTTACCCTATGATTTTTGCCACACAAATGCCAGCACCCACACACAAACCACCTGTTAATTAACATTTGTTAGTGGTTAATACTCTGTTTGATTTAGAAGTGTGGGGTCTTTTTTTGTGTGGGATTTTCACGGGTTAGAAAGAATGCTGTACACAAATGAAAGTTTCTATTGTCAGAGTTTTGGTTGCACACATGTAAATTCTCTTGATTAGAAGAAATGTACTGAATAACCCAATGTAAACCTGATACATAACATTTTTGAAATATCTTTATGTAATGTCTGAGGTACAGGAAAACAAACACTCACTTAATAGGGCTGACTGACCTCTGACCTCTGTTCTGACTTCCTGGTGAGGCCTGATCACCCTTACTAGGAAGATAGGAGACATAGTTTTTTTTATGGGCTATGTAAAAACAAATAATTAAGAAGAAGTTTATAATTTATCAATAGTCCTTTGTGTGATTCAGACCACGAGAAGGACAGGGGGAGAGAGCTGTCTCTAGTCTATTTTACCATTACCTTATGGGATGCAATTATTTCTTTATAGAGTTATCAAGAGATAATACAATTTTATTGATTCTAATTTGTTTATATTTGATTTAACAGGCAGTGTTGTTTTTTTTGGACGTGTGTCCAAAGGGGGAATTACCAGTCCCCTGGGGCCCTTTGGTAAATATGTAAATGGGGTTTTCTTTACATGCCTTCCTGTAAAAGTGAAAAAGAGATGTTGGTCATGGATGACAGTCAATCTAAATGAATAGAAATGTTCCCCCACTTCGAGTGATATATGTGTATTGCTGTTGTTTTCTTTTCTTTGTTTTTGTCCTGCTTCAATAGCAAATCTCACCAGATTGGGTCTGCTGGATGGTCGAGATTACTCCCTGAGGATTAGCCCTCCGACTCCTCTAACCTGTAACTCTGCAGTGAGATCACCAAGATGATAGGGGAGTATAAGCCAATTTGGGGGGGAAATGGTTTCAACTGTGTGTTGTTATTCTCTAAGACATTTGTCTTAGAAGTCTGGATTTCCTGAATTACAAATACCCTAAACTAAACTGTTGTTCTGGTCTGTCCTCTCTCGAGGTAATGGCGGAGATGGTATCTAGATGCATGGAAGATAATTCGGCCGATGAACAGTGTGATCCTCAACACCCCCTCTAACCGGCTGAAATTGGTGAAAATGGCGTTCAGTATGGTGCTTCACCACTTCTAACGTGAGACCCGAGTTCAAGCCAGCAACCTGTACACAGCAGTCGACACTATCAACTGCCTTTTCTCTCAGGAGCGACATGGGGTGCATGTGGAGTGAGCATGGAGAGAGATCCAGTCCAAACTTCTCTCATGCTGTTGGTGTACTGGTAGGAAAATGGACAAAGTCATAATGGACCGTAAAGGACAGTGGCGGCTCAGGTGAGAGACATTATCAAGGGCCATCCACTTTGAACATGTGCCATTAAAAGGACAAACTGAAACACTATCTGAAGAAGAACATGAAGAAACGGCAGGAAAGGAAGAATGAGTGCCGTAATTGATTTAGGCTTGTCCAAAATTGTTTATTTGGGGTATTGGGTTGATTGTGGAGGTTTGCACACTGCAAAATGTTGTAATTTTGACTAACAATGCATTGAAATCCCAATCTGTCATTACCACAAGTGATGAGAAAAGTGAGGGTCTTAAATTAAAGTGACAGAATCAACGTGAAGCACTAAGGACTGTGATTCTAAATTTGGGTTGGATAATATATCAATAATTATGATTATGATTTGGAAAGGCAAGACTTCTAGAAACAGAGCTGTGCCCTAAACACGTGAGGAGAGACACTAGATTGTTACAAGGTTAGCCCGAGCTACAATCTCATTCTTAGCAAGGTTGGTGTGAAACTGCTATAACGTGTTCTCCCTCTCTTCCTTGTGAAATGTTATTAACATGCTGTAAGGCGACGTGCCTCTCTGGCTGATAAGATTTCAGCAGCCATCTTGTTTTCTTCTCCTCCAGAGAATGGTGAAACAGTTAGATGCCAACTCTGGATGAGCCCCCCTTTCCTCTGGTTCTTTTCCTTTTAGCAAGTTGAGATGATATGAGGATAACATGTAAGTAAGGTCATCTAAACCCTTAACCTGTTTACAGTATATGGAACACTGAGCTGATGAGCAAGATAAACAACTGGGTTTTATGTTTTGACTAGGTGGATGTCCCAGGGACAGTTAGTGAAAACATAGGTCAATGCAAGTGTGGAAAGAAATAAGGAAACACTGGTTAACATCAAGAGATTTGTTCACCTCTGAATCTACAGATCCGTTATGTATTTTTGATAGTCACTCCCATTAATAAAGTGTAACCTTGATTATGATTATAGTATTACCATACTAAGTGGATTGTACAACCCAGAATGAAGGGTTTGAAATGATGAAGTGTCTGTTTCGTATTTGTGTTGATTTCCCTTACTTTAATAGAGTATAGAATATTTTGATATAGAAGCTAGAATCTAAATGCTTACATAAAAATTGAATGGTTATCAGGAGAGGATGGAATGTAATGGGAATATTAATGTTTGCTTTTCTTATAACCAATTTCTGTGTTTTATTCATGTGCTGTTCTAATAACACTTTTCTATGTTCTTGCAAGGGGCTGACTGTACAAATAGCACCTATCAGTAGCTGCAATTTGGCAGTACGACCAAACGTTGTTTCGAGAACAAACGACCGTGTTTTGAGAACAAATGAAAGATATCTCAGTTTCAAGGTCTCAGCTTAGAGTGGAGAAGCCTCGTGAAGTATTGGTCTGTCACATGTTATGAAACAGCATTGGTCAATCACATGAATGAAACAACATGGTAATAATTAATTAATTATGCTAAATCATGCAAATATAACTTGTCTGTGTATAGCCATACATAAGACAACTGCTGGGACTGCCCCAGGGGAGCTTCTGACAGACATGTGTACTATGGTGCATTGAGTTGGTTGGAACCTCTCCAGCGCACTGACAACAATGATTCATTTAAGATTGACTTTGAGTGTCCCGGTGTAAGAATTTTCACAACATTCCCAACCTTTCAGGGCCAGGAGGCTCCAGGTGGCAGCATTCACTTTCAGTCCCTTCACCAAAACTCAAAATTTGCTTAATCCTGCCAATGACATATTGGCATCAGTCTTTACTATGGCAACTCAAGATGGCACTACCCATACCACTAAAAGAAATCATAATCCTAAAAATAGCCAGACCAGTACAATATTCCTCAATTAATATTGCAATGATGTCCAATGATGCATTTAAAAAAAAAATTTTTTAACAGCAGTGGTTTTGGCTACAGGAGCAACGGAGAAAAGATTCCTCAACGAACGTGACTATCATAAAGAGTTCTGCTTTAAAGGTCCACTCTGTGCTAGGCTGAAGATTGTGTTGTCTTCAACCTCTGTGATGTCTTCATCTTTGAAATTTACATAATAATGGTGGCATACACAGTACCCACTGATTCATGAAGAACGTCACAAAAAAATGTATCATGAGTTTGGTTGAACTGTCTATCCCATCATACAACCCAGAATATAAGATTGCCTTCAAAAGACAGAAGTCTGACAAGTCTTTAATTAAACATGTCCGAGTACAACGTCTCCTCTACTTTTGGAACCATGATGATTTCTCTGTATAAACAAAACAAAAAGAAACATGCCAACCCCCCTGACCTGGGAAGTGCAGTAAGGAAACTTCTGACCTGGAAAACTACACTAACCACAATCTAAAATAGATCCTAACCTTAACCAAACCCATAAACCTGACACTAACCCTAACACTCATTTTAACACATTTTTTAACTAAATACCATTTTGCAGGTCAGGAGTGTCCGTATAGTCCCCCCGTCCCCAACCATCAACCAGATCCTGCTGCTGCTTAGGTGTTTGTAGATCTGACTGACAATACCATATGTATGCAGTATGGCCAACACAGAAGGGATACAGAGAAAAGGGTATTTCAGAGCTGGCGTTATTCAAGGACTACAGAAAGGAAATGTTTAAAATTCAGTTAATGAGTTTCTCAGCCCTAGTAAAGAACACATTTTCATCTTCAAATTCAGTTAATGAGTTTCTCATCCCTAGTAAAGAACACATTTTCATCTTGAAATTCATTTAATGAGTTTCTCAGCTTTAGTAAAGAACACATTTATCTTGAAATTCATTTAATGAGTTTCTCAGCCCTAGTAAAGAACACATGTTCATCTTGAAATTCATTTAATGAGTTTCTCAGCCCTAGTAAAGAACACATTTATCTTCAAATTCAGTTAATGAGTTTCTCAGCCCTAGTAAAGAACACATTTTCATCTTCAAATTCAGTTGATGAGTTCATCAGCACTAGTAAAGAGCACACTTTCATTGATAACTATAGTGCAGCAAACTATTTTTCACACACATGATCATGTTGTGCCAGAACGACATAATCACATGATCATGAAACTTTGTTAAAACGCACACCTTTAAATCGCCGTCTCTATTTGTCTAAAAACTGAAGCGGTGCATAATCTTGTGTGTCATCCCCCAAATGCTTCTTCAGAAAGGGCACAACTTTAAAAAGGTTGATGTGGAAATCTCTGGAGTCATCGTCAGACTCCTGTTGGACGTCGTTGTTACCATCAGTGCACAGATTTTTAGTGCCCCAGCTGATCAATCCAACCTTTGAAGAACGGAAACGGTGTCAGTACTAATTCATGTACATCAACTGTAGATTAAAGACCCCAGAGGTTTACAAATACATTTTACATAAATAAATATGTAAAATCCCATGTACATAAGAGGATAAGAGCAGAAAGTACGAGGGAAATGCACAGAATGTTGCCTCCTTCTTACTGCTCCCCTCTGTAGGTAGTGTCTAGTGCCTATGTATCTGCTGTAAATAAATGTCTCTAACCTGGATTGTGCGATAATCATAGTTCTTAAACAGAGCGCCACCGGAGTCACCTGTGTACACACATACACAATGAAGTGGAAATGTAAGACGAAGTAATGGGACCCTTTTCCCATAGAAAATTACAACACTACTATTTTAAAACTAGAGAATTTCTCAATCCATTGAAAAGCAAATATACAAACTTAGACAGTGAGTGCATCACACAATGTCCCATTATATATTAAAACATACCTTTGCAGGCAACATGATCTCTAGTAGGTTGACGTCCACCCGAGCACAGGAAGTTCTCAGTGACAACATCCTTCAGATTATCCGATGTTATGCCATCTACCTTAGTAGCCAATTCAATACAATTTTCCCTCTGCACGAGAGAAAAAAAAATGAGTGAGAGGGACACGACCCCAAACTTTTGAACGGTAGTGTACACTTAGAAATGTTCTTTGTTTTTTAAAGAAAAGCTACTTTTTTTGTCCATTAAAATAACATCAAATTGATCAGAAATACAGTGTAGACATTGTTAATGTTGTAAATGACTGTTGTAGCTGGAAACGGCAGATGTTTAATGGAATGTCTACATAGGCGTACAGACGCCCATTATCAGCAACCATCACTCCTGTGTTCCAATGGCACATTGTGTTAGCTAATTTAAGTTTATCATTTTAAAAGGCTAATTGATCATTATGAAACCCTTTGCAATTATGCTAGCACAGCTGAAAACTGTTGTGCTGATTAAAGAATCAATAAAACTGGCCTTTAGACTAGTTGAGTATCTGGAGCATCAGCATTTGTGGGTTCGATTACAGGCTCATAATGGCCAGAAACAAATAATTTTCTTCTGAAACTTGTCAGTCTATTCTTGTTCTGAGAAATGAAGGCTATTCCATGCGAGAAATTGCCAAGAAACTGAAGATGTCATACAACGCTGTTTACTACTCCCTTCACAGAACAGCGCAAACTGGCTCTAACCAGAATAGAAAGAGTGGGAGGCTCCGGTGCACAACTGAGCAAGAGGACAAGTACATTAGTGTGTCTAGTTTTAGAAACAGAAGCCTCACAAGTCCTCAACTGGCAGCTTCATTAAATAGCACCCGCAAAACACCAGTCTCAACGTCAACAGTGAAGAGGCGACTCCGGGAAGCTGGCCTTCTAGGCAGAGTTGCAAAGAAAAAGCCATATCTCATCAGACTGGCCAATAAAAATAAAAGATTAAGATGGGCAAAAGAACACAGACACGGGACAGAGGAACTCTGCGTGGAAGGCCAGCATCCAGGAGTCGCCTCTTCACTGTTGACGTCGAGACTGGTGGGCCTGTCTGTCTGTGTGGTCAGACATCATACAAGCACTCACCTGATCCTGGAGCTTAAGTTTGGCATCGCTCCGCTGATCCTTGTTATTTCCCTTGTCCTTATCATGTGACATGAAACTGACTTCTTCAATTGGATTTTTTAACAAGAGTTCTTCTGCAAGGAGAGAAATACACGAGACGAGGTCACATACGGTGCCTAATTGAACCTTTCTATAGCAGGCTATGCGTATCTTGATGAAGAGGCTGTGTGCTGCAATTGCACCTTGTTGCTTGCAGGTGATTTCCTCTCCCGACAATCTTAAAGCACCACTTGTTTCCTTGGTGCAAGGGATGCAAATTGGTCTGAGGAAGACAGTAAAGTAAGAATTCATGAAAGAAACTGTGTTTCACACATTACTCCAAACAGCTGGATTATTAGATTAAGATACATACAAATAAACTTTAATCACTGTGTTCATTCTTGTTCCTTCTGCATCATAACACATACAGAGGTCAAATTATTGTCTCCCTTGGTAAAGATGAGCAAAAAAAAGACTAAAATAAATGATACCAATCCTGAGCTATATTGTATGCAATGTGTGAACATCATAGTATTTTCTACTAATACATTTGCTCAGAGAAAGATTTTGTTTAACAAGTAAATGTCAAAAAGATAACCAAGTTGGTCTAAAATCCCTCCCAATGTACCCCCAATCTCATAGAACATTTTAGAAAAAGGCTCAGTGTCGCTATCCTCACAAGTGGAGGGTGCTGGAGTATTGTAAACAGGGGTGGCAATAATTTATATCCCTATCGTTAAAAAACGAACAAATATATATATTACTTATTTTTCAACAAAATCTCTTTCTCTGAGCAATTGTTTTAGTAAAAAATAATTTACCAATTTATTTTAGCATGCAATATAGCTCAGTATTTGTAGAATTTATTTCCTAGTCTTTTTTGCTCGTCTTTATCAAGGGTGCCAATCACTTTGCACCTGACCGTATGCGTCTTACCTTATGTTGATAGAGATATCCACATCATTCTTAAGTTCGACGAGAGCTATGTCATAATCATAGAACTCCTTTATCCCCTCTTTCTCTTTGGCTTTGATATCATAATTAGGGTGTAATATTAGGCGGGATCCCGTTAGAACTGTTGGGAGACAGGACCAGAGTAGAAATGAGCAAACCTATTTCATAGAATAGCACCAGTTCATCCTGACTTATATTCTGGCAATGATGATAATCACCTGAAAAAACAAGTTGTACTATTTAAAAAAAAAACTTTAGGTGTAAGTGGAAATGTTTTTGGAGGAGTGGCTGGTTGCACCTTGATTTT